>NC_083347.1:26980393-27280393 GCF_019175385.1 Lycium barbarum
TCTTCACATTTGCTTAAGCCTTGGTCAAAACTACCCAGTACCTGTGTTGTGGTGTTCGTAGAAGGTGACATACAACTAGGCGAGGTGCACCCCTTATGAAGAAGATGTTAGTTTGCTTTATTACAAAAACTGGCCGATCAACCCCATGAGAGTACACCATACACCTCTTAAGTTACTCGTCCCTAGATAATATTTAAGTATTAACTTCATCGACAAAAAGACTACCAGCAACACATTAAGGGTTTGTTTGGTATGGCAAAAATGTGTTCTCCAATGATCATATATTCATTCATATGAAGACAAAATTACATACATAAGGTATCTTAAGCTTTTGGATGAGATGGATACCAACATGTTCCTCTATTGGTGTAAAATGGCATCATTCACTTGATGTCATTATATATCCAACTCTTTAACCCATATAACTTGATTCAATCAACACAGGGACAATGTTGTCTAATAAAGTAGGATTACCATATACTCCCTCCGGTTCATAATAAGTGTCCTTTTACATAATCAAGATGGTATTAATTGTTTTATTCCAAATTTACCTTATTTAGATAAGTGATTTTTTATGTAATTAAGAAACTATAATAAATAGGTATCATTTAATTAAGGGTAAATAAGTCAAAATACCTCCTCCTTTCTAGAAGTTAGTATTTTCTTAAGTGTGCCAATGACCAGAAGGACACTTATTGTGGACCGGAGGAAGTATCACTTAAGTTTATACCTAACCATACAGGCAGAAAATTACTCCCTCTGTCCAGTTTTACTGGTCCAGTATACTAAACATTGATGTCCACTTTTATTAGTCCAGTTTGGAAAACCAAGAGACATTTTAACATTTAATACCTATTTTACCGTTATTATTAATAATTGGGTTAGGAAACTTCAAGGAATTTTTAGTGGTTGCACAACTTTTTAAGTATGTTATATTGATTTCAATCATTTAAAATGATTTCTAATAATTACGGGTGATATAGTAAAATTGTCCTAAGGGATGTGTCAAGTCAAACATGGACAAGTAAAAATGGACAGATGGAGTATTTGCTAAGTTAAAACATTTCCAAGAAAAACATGCCATGTGAAAACATTTCGAATCGCACAAACACACCCTAAAAGCTTAAAAAAACAACTACTATTCTTATACTTATACACCCTATTTAGTACTATTTAGAAATTATGCAACGCATGTTATTTAATACAACAAACCAAACAGTCTGATAAAAAATAATGTCGGATTAACTAATCCCAACATTACTAATACACCCGTACTATTCTTATACACCCTACCAAACGACCCCTTAAGTTTATACTTAACCAAACAGTGGAAAATAATACAGAAAACTACTCCCTCCGGATCAAAAAGAGTGTCCACTTACCAAATCAAGAAACAATGAACCTTATTCCTCCAAAATTGCCCTTATTAAATGTTAAGTGATCAAATCCCAATACCTATTTAATTAGGGGTAGTTTAGTCAAATTACCTATTTTTGTCTGGGAGTTAGCATTAAGCGGCATGCAAATGGCTAGGTGGACTCTCTTTCTGAGACGGGGGGAGGGGGAGAATAATTGAGGTTTTAGACATGGGCACATGGATTAACGAATTCACTTACTCCTAAAAATTAAGAGGTTTATTAACTAAAACACCCTTAATTAAGAGGGGCTTTGAAACTATAACCAACATTAAATTTGTTCATTGAATTAAAAATGTGCCAAGGGTAAATTAGAAAAAGACGGACTAAAACCTCAATTATTTTTGACCAACTTTTAAAGGCTAAATCCTCAATTATTTTGGACCGGAGGGAGTATTTGCTAAGGTAAATCATTTCCAAGAAAAAAATAACACACCCTAAAAGCTTTAAAAAAAGACATTTTTCTGCCAAACCTGAATAGGGAAGAGCTTAGTAATTCCTTTTTTAGCCAAAGCAGAAACAATCTCTTGAGAAATACCAAGTTTTGATATCTCAAGTCCTTCATCATCTTCAGGTAAATCCGCAACAGCATATCCTACTTATTTATTATTAAAGTTCCTATTTTGTTCTTTACCTTAGTGTTATTAATATAAATAAAATAGTTTGTAATTAAAGGTGAAGGGTATTTTAGTAAACTTACATGTTATTATACAGTAACATACCGTCAAGCCAAACAATAAAAATGTTATTAAACCACAACAAACAATAAAGTGTATCCAAACATGGTATTCATTAATACAGTATGGTAACCATACTGTGCATTATGAAACCATGGGTAACAACCATCCAAACAGTGTTATACATAAAATTATTTGCTAAGCTAAAACATTCCACGTGAAAACATTTCGAATCACACAAACACACCCTAAAAGCTAAAAGAAGAAAACATTTTTTGCAGACCTGAATAGGAAAGAGCTTAGTAATTCCTTTTTTAGCCAAAGCAGAAACGATCTCTTGAGAAATACCAAGCTTCGATATCTCAAGTCCTTCATCATCTTCAGGTAAATCCGCTACTGCATATCCAGCTTGCAAATAACCACCAGAATGAAACCCTCTTACAGAAGAACAAACCCCAAATTTACCATCAACCCATTTCTCAGTTCTTGATTTAGTAGTACTAGTAGTGACAAAACTGTTATTTTGGGTAGTTGGAAGGGCATTTCCGGAAAAGAATAGATGGGTGAGGGCATTAAGAGCAACCCTTTTGGAAGCATGTAAAGAAGAAGACTTTTTCAAGAGTATAAGGCTGTTCATTTTTTGGTAATATGGAAGGAGGGTTTATCAAAAAAGGAGGGTTTAGCAAAGCAAAAAATGAAAGGCGGTTGGAGTTGGAGATATTTTTGTTGAGGTATAAGAGGAGGTTTTGGGGAGCAAGAAACGGGGTTTTGGTGTATGTCTTGTGAAGGGTTTAAGAGGAGGAAGATCCACATAAGCTGGGCTGGGTTTTGTTTGTCTTGGAAATGGGTAGGTTAGTTCTTGTAAAATCTGATCCAGATTGGGCTGGGCTTGCTTATGTTGTAGTCCCTTTTTTTTTTTTTTTTTTTTTTTTGGAATTTTTACTGGTTATAGCTTCTTTTAAGATATAATTATTAATAATAACTATCCTTTTATTTAATTATCACTAGTAGCTAATTCACTTTTCTAAATTACAATTGGTAGCTATATCAAAAAACATACACAAATACATATATCTTTCTCTATTCCCACTCATTACCTATTTCATATTTTTCATTCTCAAAACCCTAAAAAACTCTCTCTCTCCCCTTCTCTCATCTGCGCCGCCATAACCACCACCACGGCATGCGCCGCCGCTGCCCCTGGCCCCACCTGATAGGCTACGGAAACCCTCAGATCTTGAGGTTAAGGGATTTATGAACAAACATATCTTCGCCGCCATCATCATCAGATGATTCCAACCGTGGTAGACGTTATCGACCATACTAGAACGATCAAATAGTGTAGTTGATTGTACTTGTTTCTTGAATTGAACGCCAGACCAGTAACCCAGGACATATGTTTCCTACTTCCTCTTTATTTACAAAAAAAAAGAAAAAATGTTAGACCAATCTCAACAACTTAATGTGCATTGTAACTAAACAAGGATGTTTGAGATGCATTGGGCGTTCCATAATCTTTTGTCTGCTGGACTTTTAGTTCATAAATTGCTTCTCTAGTGTTAGGGTGAATGTTCATGAAATGTTTGAACAGTGTTCTCAAATACACGAAAATTTGAATGTATTTGGCTTTATATGTAGTTTGAATGTACATAACGTATTTGAAATTTTGTTGAAATCCATTCAAATAAGTGAATATATGAACAGTGCTCTCAAATACACGAAAATTTGAATGCATTTGGCTTCATAAGTAGTTTGAAAGTACACAATGTGTTTTATTGTTACTGATTAGATATGTATTTGAAGCCCTTCAAATACACGCGTCCAAATACATAAAATCATTGTTGCTGATTAGTCATGTTTTTGAAGGCCTTCAAATACACACGAAAAAATACAGAATTTTAGCAAAGTATAGCTACAAATGGTAATAGTTAAAAGGATAGCTACAAATGGTAGGAAGCTACAATAAGGTAGTCATTTGAGTTTTTTTTTTTTTTTTTTTGCGAGGATTGGCCTTCATTTGGGGTGGTCTTTAATTTTTTGGCCTTCAAATTGGTGGGCTTTAAGTTTTGTCCCTCGTCTAATACCTCGAGGTTGTGGGTTCGAATCCCAAATCAGTAAAAAAAAAAAATGCAACGGGCAAAATTCTGGCCATGCAAATTCTACCTTAAAGTAGAATTTTGCAAATCTGTCCATGAGGATAAAAGTTAAAGACAACCAATTTGAGGGACAAAAATTAAAGACCACCCCAGCGAAGGACAATCCTGCAAATTTCCCTTGTAGTCAAGCTTGGAAAAGTTTCATTTTCTTGCGCGAATTGTCCTTCTTTTGGGGTGGTCTTTAAATTTTGTCCCTCAAATTGCTGGTCTTTAAGTTTTGTTCTTCGCTTGAAAAGGTGGCCGAAAATACCCTGAGGTTCTGGGTTTCAACCCTCACTCCATCAAAAAAAAAAAAGAAAAAAAAAGCGCAAGACAAGGCTTTGCAGGAAGTTATGCCTTATGCGGCATACTTTGCCTCAAGGCATAACTAAAAGTCTGCCCTATACGACATAACTTTTCCTTAATGCATAGAATTTGCCTTATAAGACAAACTTTTAGTTATGCCTAAAGGAAAAGTTCTACCTGATGGGCAGACTTTTAGTTAAGGCATAACTAAAAGTCTGTCGGAGAGGGGCAGAACTTTGCCTTATAAGGCAAACTTTTAGTTATGCCTTAATGAAAAAGTTCCGCCTTATGGGGCAGACTTTTAGTTATGCCATAAGGCAAAGTCTGCCGCATAAGGCAGAACTTTTTGCAAAGCCTTGTCTTGCGATTTTTTATTTTATTTTTATGATTAAGTCGGGGTTCGAACCCAGAACCTTGAGGTATTTTAGGCGAAGAACAAAAATTAAAGACCAACAATTTGAGGGACAAAAACTAAAGACCACCCCCAACAAAGGGCACTCGTGCATATTGCCCGAAAAGTTTTAAAGAAGATTTTCACTACATCTAATAGTACTTGGCGCCCATTTGAGAAGCTTACGTAAATGTATCCTTTTCGGCAACTAGTTTACCAACATGACCGAAGTATACACTGCCTATATACTTTGGCTGCATATGTATGTATATAATATATATAGTGCATGTATATTTTAGAGCTGACAATTTTCAATCCATAGTTAGAAAACTAGTTATTTCATGAAAAAATATTAATGGATTTTATGCAATAGTTTTTAGTTTAATTTAATTTGAGACTAGAAGAAGAAGAATCATGAAAATTATTAATCTCACCTATAAAATCACGTCTATAAATATCATACTAATAATAATTTAGACAAATATAACACTGAAATAAAAAAATAAAAAAATTTCCTGGCTACATCCTCTTTTGTATGCGCAAAGTTCAAAAAAATTTAAAAAAACTCGATTTGATCGTCGTATATTAATAGTGTCACCGCTCATGCTTTCAAAATTCTACCAAATGCGTTTAGAAGAGATTTGGCGACACTCTTGAGAAGTTAACGACTAAATACTTACACAGTTGAGAAAGTTAAAACATTTAGTCCTATATATGATTCAAATTAATTTTCTAATCCTCGGATGGCCTATCGGTTTTGGTAAAATAATTTGAAGTAAATGTAATCATCTGCCATCAGCTTAAATGTACCCTCTTTTTCTTCTTGTTGGAATTAAAGAAAATAGGAACAGTTGAAATTCTCCTTTTGATTGTTAATATTTCATTGAGCAAACACTAATGAGCAATAATGTACTTGCTTCAATCTTGATCCTAATTATGCAAATTGGAAGAACGGTTGGAAAGCAAAGCGTGTAATGCATGAAACAGCTAGAAGGTTGATTAAGCAAAATGTATCAAAAACCTAATGCTTGCATTAAAATACATTAATTTATTTTAAGTGATAAATTGTGGTTTTCATATGAGGAACATATCTTATGTGTTCGTTGGTTTGGTATTTATTTCTCTCCTTGAGTGCATCTATCTGAAACAAAAATAAAGAAGATTAAAATAAAAAATAATACAACCTATAATCATAATGTGAAAAAACTGAAACGATCAACATTTCACATCAATATAACCCACATGCACATTGTAAAAAAGGTTGAGAACGAACAAATTTTCGATAAAAACAACAATCACTTAAGCATAAAGTAAAAAAAATAAGAAAATGATGATAATTACCTCTCAGTTAACAAAACTAAGAGGAGGAAAAAATAAAAATATATTTATGAAAATGTAAGACGACACACAGAGAGTGACATTGAGGAATTAAAATTATTGTTGCAAACAGATAAAAATTATTATTATTGTTCTTATAGTTTAGAGTTTGCTATTATAGGCTGCATCACTCAAGTTTCGCATCCAATTTCACCAAATAATATTTATAATCATCTATCTTCCACTTCCTTGCTCTCACTCCAAAATCCATAACTACCAAAAAAAATTAATTCAAAGTACCTTATTTCCTCCCCTGCATTTTCTTGACCCGCCATCTCTACTCCTGCAAAATGGATAGAAAAAAAAAGTATTGTTTTTACAGTTCTAATTTTAGAATTTTAGTTGCATAACTTACGTCCCAAAATTAATTTCAACAAACCTTACAAGATTGGAAAACAATATCTATAAAAATAAGTCAAATTGTGCATCCTAATATATCAATCTTCACTTCTGTCTTGCTTAGTAAAAAGCTGCAAATAATGAGCATAACAACTCTTATCACCAAATTGCATAGACAAAGGAAAATAACTAACAAAGAGAGAAGAATACTTATAACTTTTTATTATAAATCTATCTCCCTTCTTTGTTATATCCAAATTAGATATTATCAGAAGCTCAAAAGCAAAAAATATGTCTATATGGAGGAGAGAAAGCGGAAAGCACAAGAAAGCTGACGATGTATACGGAACAATAAATACATTGCAACAACCCCAATTCAAAAGCCGAAAAATTACGTAGCAATTTTAGCATTAAAAAAGTGAATATCCTTAAAGATACCCATATAATAAACGTATCAAAATACTCGCTTGCTAAAATATGTATTTGAGTACCTAACCTGGGATTAGTTCCTTCTCCATCAACATTTTCTTCCTTTTGTGCTTTTGATCTCTCCTCCGCTCTATAATACCTTCAATTTATTGAAATGAGAATACTATGTTGGTGTGATTTAATTAGGTGTCATGACTTGTCCATTAAATAATTAGGAGGTTATGATCATGAAAGACTTGGCAATTATGAAATTGCTAATACTAATTAAGAGTAGAAGTTACGAAGACGAAGAGTTATGAGTTATTGAGATGACTTTTTAAAATAAAATAATTAACAAATGATACAAAAAAAAAAAAAAAGATAAATAGAATCTTGGCCATAGAGAGGTGTCACGTCACCTTGTGTATGTCTAACTTTATATTATAGATAGATTAGCCAATTTAACTCACATTTTACTATGTGTGGTTACTCATATTTCAGTAGGGTAAATATAAGCTTCAAGTATCTTTTTAACTCATAGAAATATAGGTAAATATGAGTATCTACATATGAACTCACTAGACCTAATAACAACTCATTTTCCTCAAAATAGGAAAAAATGTTTTCCTTAAATATTTGAGGGAAAACATTTTCCCGATCGATTAAAAAAACACACCAACACACCCCCAATCCCAACCCACCCCACACCACCCACCCCCACCACCTACACCTACCCCCACCCAAGGTCCTCTGACCCTCCCACCCCACCCCCTACCCCTACTCCTGGTCCCTAGCACCCCCACCCACCTTTACGCCATCCCTTACTCTCCCTCCCCAACCCACACCTACCAATACCGTCCACCCCACTACCACCACCCTGCACCTCCCCCCCCCTCCCTAATTTTCTATTTCATATATTTTATTTTACTTTTGTAAAATTTTTATAAAAAATGAGAAATTTTCTTCTTACCTCTCACCTCGATCGTTAACCCACCACTACTTTGCCTGCCAGCCCCCACCCCACATTTTCTATTTCATGTATTTTATCTTACTTTTATAATTTTTATTTTTATTTTTATAAAAACTGAGAAATTTTTTCTTACCCCACAACCCCCCCCCCCCCAAAAAAAAAAAAACACCCACACACACACATTTTCTTTATATATTTTATTTTACTTTTGTAATTTTTTTATGAAAAATGAGAATTTTTTTTCTTACTTTCCACCCTGACCCTTACCCCACCACCACCCTGCTTCCCCCTCTACATTTTTTAATTCATATATTTTATATTACTTTTATAAAAAGTGTGAAACTTTTTCTTATCCCCCAACCCACAGGCCACACCTAACCCCCCCTCCCTTCCCCGAATTTCTATTTCATAATATTTAATTATAAATATATGAAAAAATTAATTCAATTTGACAAAAGAAAAAATTATAAACATTACACTTGAAATAGTTTTTTTTTTTTTTTGGGTATATAACTTGTTGTATTAACCAAAAAGTGAGAAATTACAACGCATAAAAGGAGCTATGCTATTGGACAATATGCCCCAATAGTCAGCTCAAGCTTAAGGACATGAACCTTGGCAGCACAACAGATACATCCAAAACTGATAACCCCCTAGTCTTATTCAACTCCTAGGTCATAACTATATTGGATAGAAATTAAAGCTTGACAACCAGTTTACTAGCTTCAGTTTGATATTTGCCCTTTGATGCACCTCCTGAACAATCACCTTAATGAGCAAGTTGGTATTTTGCCTCTTTTGCTGAAAAATCCTCTGATGCCTTTCCTTCCAAACACTGTAAACATCAGCTAATGTCATTCGATATACTTCAGCTTGGGGTGTTTCACCCCTGGCATCAGGGGCGGATGGAGCATTATAATTTGGGGTTCAATTGAACCCCAAACTTTCGATGCGGTGTATAAATTTATATGTAAAAATTTACTAAATTTACAATAAATAGTAGATATGATGAAATATCAATTGAATCAGAATTGATACAATTGTTGCAGCGAGACTCTCTCTCCTCTCAGCGCACGCTAAGGGTTGCTACACTAACGTGCACCATAGGCGAGTATGGGAAGAGGAAGACCTAAGAAGCAGAATCTGGATGAGGCTACGATATCTGGTGATCTTCAAGCTGGATTACCACAGATTGAATTACTCCATGGGAAAGGAATGCAAGGATCTGGGAAAAAGATACCTACTCCGACGGTGACTAGGTCGGTAGGGGCCGTAATTAAGAAACCAGTAGGTCGGTTTAACCAACCCGTAACCAGCAGCGGGAAAGCGAAAGCAATTGCTCCTGTGGATTTGCACCAAAGTGGCATGGGTTCTGCTAGGGTTCTTGCGCAATCACCAGGAACATCTAAGGTAAATACCCCTGCAACTGTACTTCCGTCTAAAGAAAATGAAACAAAGGATGGTGATGGTGATGCTAGTAGTGTAAGAACCTGGGCGAATGTTGTGACTGGTAATAAACTAGCTGGGCGTGGAATTCCATTGGAATTTATTATACCCACGATACAAGATGGGGTCACGATTATTGAATTGAACCAAGAGGAACTAGAGGGGGAAAATTCGAAGTCGGAAAATGCCCTAGTTCTGTATGTCATAGGGTATTCACCTACGATTGGGGCAGTTGATCGATTCCTTGCGTCTCAAAGAACTTATGCCCAAAAACCTCAGATATTCTACCACACAGATGATTACTTTGTGATTAGGTTTAGCAATAGTGAGGAACGAAATGATATCCTACTCTCGGGGCCTCATACAATTAATAATCGACCAGTAATTATGAAGCAATGGACTCCAGAATTCAACTTATATGACAAGGTATTGAAACTTGTTCCAATCTGGATAAAGTTACCTAATCTCCCGTTAAATTGCTGGAGTGAAAAGATCCTGAGTTGTATTGGAAGTGGATTGGGTACTCCATATATGCAGATGAGTGTATGCCATCCCTCGCTAGAATCTGTTATGCTCGTTTGTTGGTGGAAATGGTTATTACCAGGCCCCTTCCCAAACTTATCAAAGTGAAGGATCCAAAAGGGAAAATATTTGATCAAGTTGTCGCTTATGAGTTGGAACCAGTCTACTGCCCTGTTTGCCTGATGGTGGGACATAATTGTAGACCTACTGCAGCTGGGAAAGTGCAAGAGAAGAGGAAGGATAAACCACACAAGGAGAGGTACACTAAACATAGGCAGGCATGGATACAAGCCGAGCAAGGCGAAGCAAGCACCTCTGAGGATGCTCTTCCAATAATGGCAGTTGTAGTGCCTCCTATTGAGCATGCTCCGAAACAAAGGGATGTTGAGGATACTAGTTCTGACATTGATCCAAAACAGGCAGCTCAGTACCAAGCTACACAAGTCCTGGTACAAGATCCCCCCTACAAGGGAAACTGTGCAAGTCCTTCATAGAGGTGAAATGGGTCATATGCAGGGGGCCCTGCAGAACCAAAAAATGAATGCTGGATGGAAAAATGTGACTAGTAAATCTGCAGCAAAAGGGAGTAGAGTTGTTGCTAAGACTACTGAGGTCATTGGTACAAAGAATGGGTTCAATCCTTTAAATAGCAACCAACTGCTAGCACAAGGAAACAGGGCCAATATGCAGCAGGGAACAAGTGGAAATAGGAAAGGAACAGGAAATACCTTACCCCCTCAAACGTCCAAATGAGTGTTATAACATGGAATGTGAGGGGCATGAGTAAAGTGTATAAGCACAAGGAGTTTATGTTGGTTAATAAGATGGGATTGATTGTAGTCCTGGAGCATAGAGTACAGGCAGTTAAAGAAAGTAAAATCATCCAAAAGCTGGCTCCTGGATGGGCATGGTTGACTAATGGTAGTAGGTCTAATAAAAGCAGAATCTGGATATTATGGAACCAAACTATAATAGATTTCTCTCTACTAAGTATGTCTACACAAAGCATGCATGGTACTATCAGAATCCTGAATACATACACTCAGTTTCAGCTGACAGTTGTCTATGGCCTGCATACTATACAGGATAGAGGTGGAATGTGGGAAGACTTGAGGAGTATATGTCAATCTCAGCAGGGCCCTTGGCTAATTATGGGTGACTTCAATACAATTCTGACAGCAACAGATAAACAAAATGGGAGTCCTGTACAAGAGAGAGATGTTAGAGACGTTAAAGAGATGTTGTTTGACACTGGCTTAACTGAAATGCAAACCATTGGAACAGACTACACTTGGACCAATAACACTATCTATAGCAAGATAGATAGAGTACTGGTCAATGCAGCCTGGATGAATAGATGGCCAAATGTGTATGCCATGGCAATGGAACCATATTTCTCAGGCCACTCACCTCTAAGGGTGTGCGTGGAAGCTAACCAGGTGAAACATGGCAAACCTTTCAGGTTTTTCAACTGCTTAGCTGAGCACAAAGAATTCTTGCCACTGGTTCAAGCAGCTTGGCAGCACAATGACAAGGCCATCATGTATACAGTATGGCAGCTGCTGAAAGAGGTAAAACATAAATTGAAGGTACTCAACAAGAAAAAATATTGTAGTGTTGATAATACCTTAGAAGACATTAGGCAACAACTACATGATTTGCAAGAATCAATGGGACCTAATCTACCACAGAGTAGTATGATTAAGGCAGAAAAAAAGTTTAGGGGGAAACTGGAAAAATGGGGAACAATCAGAGAAAGTATATACAAGTAGAAGTCCAGAATACAATGGTTGAGATTAGGGGATACCAATTCTGCTTATTTCTTTGCAAACATGAAGAATAGGTGTAGCCAGAACTCAATCAAAACTCTCAAATCTTATCATGGAACATGGCTAACCGATGAGGAAGATATTGAACATGAGATTACTGATTTCTATAAAGGCTTACTAGGGTCTGGAGCAAGTTCTCTACCTGCAATTCATCCTCAAGTGATTAAGGATGGGTCTATTTTATCAAGGGTCCAACAATTATCACTCATCCAGCCTGTTACAAAGGAAGAGGTCAAGAAAGCCCTTGACTCCATAGATGACATGAAGGCTCCAGGGTGCGACGGGCTGAATTCCTGTTTCTTTAAGAATGCGTGGCCAGTCAAGCTTTTATACCCTATTTTAACCGAAGTCAAAATAGTTTACAACATCCTGGTAATTCCAGGGTTAATTAAAGTACAGGAGTCGCCACCTAATTATTTACGGTGAATTAGGGCACCTAAAGTTCATTAAAGTTATTTTCTAAAGTTGACTCTGTTTTAAAGTCTACGAAACCAAATGATTCTAGGTAAGGGTTCAATTAATCTAAAGGGAAGGTATTAGTCACCCTTTAAGATCCATTAAAAATGGTTAACCGACCGGACTTAAAATTAATTAGGCTAAGTGTAAATATAATATTATAGAAAAGAAAATAGTTTTGTAAGTATTGCTAAAGTTATAGATAGACATGTAAGAACGCTATTTAAAATAAGACCTGTCCATCAAAATTAATAAAACTTTAAAGATTTCATAGGAAGACTATTAGTTCAATGTAAACCATGCAAAGGTTGTTTTAACAAATACGTATTTCAAATGTTGAAAAAGAGCTAAGGTGAAAAGTTATCCACAAAACTAGTTTGCCTTTTATTTCTCAAAATAAGTTAACGTTAGTGTAAAATTTGTGACGTTTTGAATAAGAATTATATTATGTGAATGGTTTGAAGTCGGGCTTTGAGTTAATTTAAACTTGTTACGAAATATGTTATTTTGAGCATAAATGTAACTGAAAAGAATATACTGAAAGTATTTTAAAAGAAAAGAGTCATCGTAAAATAATTGATATTTCACAACTTAGTAAGTAAATAAAAACCGTATGTAACAATACTTATGCAATGTAGTAGTATAGGTGAAACAAAAGCTTAAGGTTGGACATATAGGCGTGTCTGAACATAGGAGTAAATAAATCAGTTTAAAACCTTTTCATAAGGCTGGGTGAATATTTTGGAAATCCAACTTCGATTACTAATGATTTGGGTATTTAACTAAATAAGATGTTCTAGATGATTAATTAGCATTTTTACTAATAACTACGTTCAACGGTACGTCAAACCAAAATGAACCCACATCTCATAATCAAAACCGCCAGAAGAAAATCAACAGAGTAAATGCTAAAGGAGAAAAGAAAAGTAGTAATAGGCGGTCTCTAGCGAGTTTCGCCTGTCCGATGTGATTCGAGAATTGCGGAACGAGATGACTCTGTGAACGGGTACAGTAATGGTGCCGAATCTCATTTTG
The DNA here is from genome assembly GCF_019175385.1 of Lycium barbarum. Classification (NCBI taxonomy): domain Eukaryota; kingdom Viridiplantae; phylum Streptophyta; class Magnoliopsida; order Solanales; family Solanaceae; genus Lycium; species Lycium barbarum. The sequence continues at coordinate 26,993,700 of NC_083347.1, forward strand.
AGACTTTTCGGTGAGCGAGTCCCGAATTGGGATTCCATTCACTCCGATGTGTACATGTGAAAAAAAAAGAGATAAAGATTAGCAGGCAACCCGACTAATAATAAATGAAATACGTACATACATAGATATATACATGGTATTACAACACACATCCAATTAATCAAAGGTTCCCAAAGTGATTTGAATACAGTGTTTGCTTCATTAAGTCAGACGCCTTAACAATAAACATCAAGCACCGAGACACATTATTTACATCCCAGTCAGTAAACATTTTCTTGGCTGAGCCAAACACATCTTCTTCTATAGCTAGATAAAGCACCTCATAAAGTCATGGGCAAAAGAACTTAGTATTACAATATACTCTGATAAAACAGGACAGAAGCAGGAATGTAGGAGTCATATAGTCAAGGAACGGTGCAGAGATAATTACAAGCCTAAACCTAGGGAATTATCAAAGGTGAAGCTTACACATAATCACAGAATTTGGACTCACAACCTCGCTATCACACTTGAGCAGAATAGACAACTTAGAGGATAACACACAACTCATGAAAACGACAACTAGACAAGAATGTCACGAATGGACAAAGCATATAGAAATCAGAATAACCAGAAGAAGTACACATAGACATAAGGAGGGCAATATACGAAGCATAGAATAAATGAGAAATGTTATTAAGAAGGTTTTAAAAACGGATTTGAAAAATCATATTAGCAGAAACTATGTTATCGACCATTAAACTGCCATTAGCTAAACACAAAATATATACGAATCCTATCAACCTACTAACTAAGACTGGATTAACTAACAACAGAACACGCACAATCGAACAGACTGAAACGAAAGACATGTGTGAACACATAAGCATTTATAAACTAAAATTAAAGCAAACCAGATTAAGACATAAACGTGTGGGACTGTTAACTACTAGACTGGAAAAACTAAACTAAGACGTGAACGTATGAACGTTATTAAAAAAACCGAAGTTAGACTAATTAAAACATGAATGTGCCTAATACAAACGAATCAAAATATGCATAATCCTGCTAAGTTACTAAACTACAACCCGACCAACTGAAAAGGGAACAAGGTCTAATACTTGACTGTTGATGAAACTAAAAACAGAATTCGGATTTGGAACCAAACAAAATTCAATAACCAACATCGACATGTTGTATAATCATTTTATCGTATTTAAATCTAAGCAGATTACATTCGTCACAGGGTACATTACTTAGAACAAATAGAGTAAAAGAGGGATAGTGCCGACCTATTTTGGGTACAGTGAACTGAGGTCGTCGGGGTCTCGAATCTACTTCTAGAACACGACGACTCGAACTTGAAAAATCTTTCGAATCGAAAATCTCGATACCAACAGAGAGGGAGGACTCTTGTTTAAAAATCCGTTTTTTTTTCAAAACGATTTCAAATGTCAGCTCCCCATTTCAAAGGTTTACAAAAAATGAAAATTTCCTCTCCTGGCGGAGACAGTCGATGTTTGTTTATCTAATTGTAAATGAAAAAAAAAAAGTATTTAGGAGGGTTTAAGGCGGCTGAAGGAACTCCCCCAAAACTGGTCTAATGCCTTGTATTTATAGTCTCAAGATAGGGTTTTTGATTTGAAATTGGGCGGGTTGTTGAACTAGGGTTTTCCAAAAACGAATCGAAATGAATCTGTTTGAATCTGAGTGCTGAAAGTATTTTCAAACAAATTTCAAATGGTCTGAATTCGGATCTTATCTGTAAATGGTTCGACCATTTATGGTCTTTAAGGATGAACGTACGTTTGAAGTAAGAAAGGGAATGCTTTTCCCTGTCAACGATAGAAAGCTCAGACAGAGCAGGCGTGGAGACAATTTTGGTATGAAAATGGATAGACGAAACTGCCATGGCTAAAGAGAAATAGGGTTTTGCTAAAATGGGGAGAGGTGAGAGGAAAAAGCTTGTGCGGCGTTGTGTATTGCGCGAAGATGGTGCTGTTGGCATCTGCCATGGTTGAAAGGGGGCGGAGTAGTTGTCAAAAATTGAAGGGAGAGGAGAAGATGACAAAGGTGCGGCTAGGTTTCATTTTAGGGAAGGTTTCAACTGATAAAAAATAAATGGGCCGGGTCGGGTAGGAAACGGTGTTGGGCTAATTGTTAAATAGACTGGTAATGGGAAAATATGGGCTGGTCGTTTGGGCCATAATTTGGTTGAAATATCATGGCCTTCCTCCTTTATTTAAATTATCATTTGGGTTTTTAATTTAATAACCAGTACAATATATATTATATGAAGACCAATAGTAATTAGTATGTAGAAAGTAAAGGATTTAATAAAGTAAAAATAATTTAACGAGTACAAATGCTAAAATAAAATGATGACGAACCATTTAAAATTTGTGATAAAGTAATGAAAGTAACGATGTTAATACTAATAACAATAGTAGTGAAAACAAAGTATTTAGCTCGTTAATAAATTTAAAAGCCCGAGAAAATAAATTGGAATAAAAGAGGGGAAAAATTGGGTGTCAACAGTCATTGGGGATAACATCACTAAAGCTGTAATCCACTTCTTTGATACTAGAAGGATGGCAAAGGCCATTAACTGTACCTCTGTCACCCTTATCCCAAAAGTAAAAAATCCTGAGAGTGTGAAAGAATATAGACCAATTTCATGTTGTTCCACATTGTATAAAATTATATCCAAGATAATTACCAGGAGACTACAAGCGATAATGGACAGTCTGGTCGACAACTGCCAATCAGCATTTGTTCCTGGAAGAATTATATCAGATAATATCATAATGGGGCATGAGCTAGTTAAATGCTATGGCAGGAAGGGAATCTCCCCTAGGTGTATGATCAAATTGGATATACAAAAGGCATACAACTCAGTAGAATGGGGGTTCATAGAGCAGGTTTTGGTTGGATTAGCTTTTCCTGAAAAGTTTATCACATGGATTATGCAATGCCTAACCAGTGTTTCCTATTCTATACTTATCAACGGAGTACCATCCAAGCCTTTTGGTGCTAAGAAGAGGCTGAGGCAAGGGGATCCAATGTCCCTTTCCTGTTTGTGCTAGCTATGGAGTACCTTACTGGACAATTCAAAACATTGCAACATATTCCAGATTTCAACTATCATCCTAGGTGCAAAAAGTTGCATATAGTACAGCTTGGGTTTGCTGATGACCTACTTTTATTTAGCAGGGGGGATGTGGGCTCTGTGCAATTGATGTATCAATGCTTTCAACACTTCTCCTCAGTGTCTGGGCTGAAGGTGAATAACAGCAAGAGCACTATCTATTTTGGAGGTGACCATGAGAGTTGTCAAGAGGAGATTATGCAGCTTCTGGAGTTCCCCAAAGGTGAGTTACCTGTTAAATATCTTGGGGTACCTCTCAGTACTAAGAGGTTGACAGTAATGCAATGTCAACCCTTACTCGACAAAATGATAGGAAGAGTAACCTCATGGACTACAAAATTTCTATCCTATGCTGGCAGGGAGCAATTAATTAAAAGCATCTTATTTTCTATACAAACCTTTTGGTCCCAAATATTTGTGTTGCCTAAGCAGACTATTAAATATGTGGAGGCCTATGCAGAAAGTTTCTTTGGACTGGTGGCATTGACCAGTCCAAGAAAGCACCTTTATCTTGGGAAACGGTCTGTTTACCCAAAGTGGCAGGGGGCCTGACTATAACTGATATGGAAGTGTGGAATAAAGCAGCGATATGTAAGCTCCACTGGAACTTGTGCAAAAAGAAAGATAGACTGTGGATCCAGTGGACTCATGCTTACTATATTAAGGGACAGTCTTTGTGGGATGTGTGTCCAAAGCATGCCTCATGGATAATTAGGAAAATTTTGAAAGCCCAAGAACATTTCATAGCTACTGGAATATCGTATGATGAGGTAGTGACTTTGGAAAAATTCTCTATCAGGAACATGTATATGAAGTTGAGAGGTGAGTTTATAAAAGTGGATTGAAGGAAATTGGTATGTAACAACTTAGGGTGTCCTAAGTGGATATTCATTATGAGACTTTCCATTCATGGAAGACTTGCAACACGAGACAGATTGATAAAATGGGGTATGACTACTGATCCTGAGTGTGCACTATGCCAGAATGTTGATGAATCCTTAGAACACCTACTCTTTTCTTGTCAATTCTCAAACATGATATGAAGGAGAGTTCTTGCTTGGCTGGGTGTGCAAAAGGGAGTATGGGGCTGGTCAGAACTCAAATGGGTTGTTAAATTTGGAAGAGGGAAATTTGCCAAAGTAGAAGTATATAGGATGGCTTTGGCTTGCTGTATTTACCACATATGGATTGAGAGGAATCAAAGGATTTTCCAGGCGAAAGCTAACACTGGTGATAGAATACTGAGACTGATTGCACAAAAAATACACGCCAAAGGAGAAGGGCAGACCAGGATTGCTGGACAACTAAGAAACATGAACTATTATCCATGAGTTCATGAAACTTGGGGAAGGCCTGTAACAGTTGTTGTCATTAGCTATAAGTTGTTCTCATAGTTTCAAAATGTTAAAAGAGAGGGTGAGGAAAAGTGGGCTGTTTAGCCAGTCTTTGGTTGTGTTTGTAAAGATTGTACACATTTCCCTGGTAATACAAAAGTTCAGTTACCAAAAAAAAAAAAAAGTAGATATGAACCCATAACTTTAGAAATATAATGGTATAATGCCAAAAAATTTAAAAGGTTGAACCCTAAGAATTTAAATCCTAGATCCGCCTCTGCCTGACATGTTACTCTGCCCAACCGAGTTCTGCATCCCAACCCCTTGCAACTCTCTTGATGCTCATCCATGAAAGCAGCTAGGGGAGTTCATGGTCCGGTTTGACTCGATTTTTGGTTAAAATCAAACCAAACTAATCAAGTCGGTGTTTTTTAATATTCAAACCAAACCAAATCATTTTAGTATAAATTCTATCGGTTTCAGTTTTGTCGGTTTTATCAGTTTGGTTCGTTTTTTACGGGGTTTAAAGATGTATTTTATAATGCAAAACAATTGATACAAGCGAGGTACAAAAATTTCATATTATTCATAAATGGATAACAGAGTTCCAACACCAAAGAAATATGACATACACTTGTGACAATATCCGGAACATCTTCGAATTGAGAGATGAAATCAAAGAAAATAATTAGCCTCTTGAATCTACCTATGTATTTACTGAGTGGGAAGCTCTTGGTTAGAAGTATCAAATCAAGTCTTTTGACTGAAGTGAATAATGTATTATTCATAATTGAAGGTTGATATTAAAATTTGGAAAACTAATTTGAATTTGACAGAAAATTCCATTTTTAGCTGCAACACTTTTTTTTAATTATTTTACCTTAAACATAAATGGGCTAAGGGAACAAACGGGCTTGACTTTCTTCTCTAATTATTTGAGTATGTATTAAACCTGGAATGCCTTAAATTAGGAAGAAGATAGATAAAATTTAATATATATATATATATAGGGAGAAAATAGATAAAATTTAATATATATATTGATCGGTTTGATTTTTTTTTTTAATTTAAAATCAAATCAAATAAAATCGAGCCGATTTTTGGTTTATTAAGTCAGTTTGACTCGGTTTATCGGTTCAAATTATTTTTTTGGTCTAATTTGAACACCCCTAAAAGCAGCTTACCCCATATTTGAGATGAAAAATCTCAAAGGAAATATTAGTGCTCCGGGCTTTCATATGCAGATTCACATAAGGGGCTTTGCTGGTCATTGGTCACACCCCATTTATATAGCTTGTCTCTGGCCAAGATCCTCCTACGTGTAGCTAGCAATAACATAAATGTCCTCCTTGGAGCTCCCAGATTGTTGCACACAAGTTTCCTCCATGGCACCTTCTGATATTGACCCCTAAGCTTGGCATACTGCTTTGTTCTCAAGAATGTTAGGATCACCAGCAAACCTGGGATAACAGATCCTCTCCCAAGGTAGCAGGGCTTTTTTTAAAAGTTCAGTACCACCAGTCCACAAAAAATTCCTACAAGTGGCTTCTATAGCTTGGATAATTTTCTTAGGCAAAACAAACACTTGTAACCAAAAAACTTGGATTGAAAACAGTGTTATCAATTTGTATTATGAAAATACTTAAAACAACAACTTTGGAGAATTTCCAGAAACAATAAAGTTTTCACAATATTTTCAAAACTAGAAAAGTTAAAACCAGTAAACAGAAGAGAATCTGAAAATGATTAGAAACAGTATCGAAAATAATTTTTAAGGAAGAAAATCGATCCCACTGAACGCACAGTGTGTCCTTAAGGAAATTATTTCCCTCAAGTACTCGAGGTTAATGGAATATATCCTCCCAGGATAGAACGATCTTACTCACCGGTGTATCGGTACCTAAAACCACGGTGTCAGCGAACCACTCAACGACAGTAAATTACACTAGAATTTATTTGTGCAGAAGAAGAAGAAGTTTTGAAGTTCAGAAAATTCATAAGGAATATCTGAAAGACTAAACAAATTTATATAGCCATTGGTCTGGTTTAGTGAAAAGGTGCAACTCAAAAGTTGCAACTTTTCAGTTTAGTTGCATCTTTTGAGAAATATTTCCCATTCAACTTAACTAAAACCCAACAATCCCCCACATGAATGGGGAATGGCTATAAGAAAAAGGAATGCGCGGACGAGTGTGTAATTTACAATCAAGGATTAATTGCATATGGATAAGTAGGTTTCCCTTTGAACTTTCCGTAGTGAACATATGTCGGATATACTCGGTCAATCAGTAGATCAGATATCTTTGAACCGTCGAGATTTGGTGTATACCTAGACAACCACATGTCACACAATCAACCCTTTACCGTCTATGGTTTTCACGGTTGTGTTCGTTTCAGCCATGAACACCGCTTGGTTTCATGAGTGTATAAAGAATGGGCTTTTTCTATCCTTCCCTTTGAAACGGCTTACACTTCACACTCACATAGGTGATTTCTAAAACGTGTCATCACGTAGATACACTATTTGTCCATAACTGCCAAACTTAGAAACCATGAAACAACTTAAGCTTTATTAACTCGTTAAAAAGCCTTAATGTTGTATCCTTGTTCCTGAACATTGTCTTCATCACTGGGATGGATTGAGTTAGTTGACAATGTTGAACCGTCATTCATAACTTTGTTTGATCTCTTTGAACCTAGCTCTTGGGATCTCCAGTCTTCTAGGTAGAGTTACAGCCATGATGACTTGTCCTAAGCCTTAAACCCATTCCTTTCGATGATCTTTCAACTACTTCTCTAGTTAAGCCTTTTGTAAGCGGATCCACGACGTTATCTCTAGACTTTACATAGTCAATAGCGATAACCCCACTAGAGAGTAGTCTTTGAACGGTATTGTGTCTCCGTCGTATGTGACGAGATTTTCCGTTATACATAAAGCTCTCTGCCCTTCCTATTGCTGCTTGGCTATCACAATGTATGGTACCAACAGTTTGGGCCAGAATGAAAAATCTTTCAAGAAATTTCGGAGCCATTCAGCTTCATCACCGATCATGTCTAAAGCTATGAACTTAGACTAAATTGTGGAGCGGGCGATACAAGTTTGTTTGGAAGACTTCCAAGACATTGCTCCTCCACCAGTGGTAACAACATATCCACTTGTGGATTTTATTTTCACTTCATCTGGTAATCCAATTTGCATCACTATATCATTCAACAACCGCAAGGTATTTATTGTAATGCAATATAAAATTTTAAGTATGTCGAAGACTCATGCATCTTGAGTTTACATATCTGATTATTACCTACACTTGATGTAGCATCATTATAGCAATACATGTGGATAGTTGGTAACAATTGTGGCCACAACTTTTAACAATTTTTTTTCCAACCATTCCACTTCTATTCATCAGCTGCACATTCAATAATTCAGATTTCATTGTAACACTCAAGTTTGCTTCTTTAATACCCAAGCATATAGTCTAATTGAGACCTGCCATCACCAATATTCTTTGCAACAACAAGATTTACATTAATTGGCGTTTAATACTTGAGTGTTTCAAGTACCATTTCAACATAATGAGACTGACACAATGCTAGACTTTAAAAAGTTTGGTGGATTTTAATTCTTGGAAGTAAATTGACAACCTCTAAGTCTTTCATATCAAAATTGCTAACAAGCATACCACTTTAGTAGCATTTATGTCATTAATGTCTCATTATCAACAAATAAACAACCAATGACAATATGATTTAGAGAGTTATTAATGTAAACACATTTATCACACTTATTAATATTAAAACCCATTTGCCAACATTGTTTGGTCAAATTTAGCATGACATTGTTTACGGTGCTTGTTTTAGTACGTATAACGACTTAACAAGTTTGCACACCTTCTTTTCGTTACCAAGAACCACAAAACCCTCAGGTTGTTTCATGTAAATTGCTTCCACAAATCTCCAATTAAGAAAACTATCTTAACACCCGTTTGGTGGATTTCAAGACCATACACATTTGTCAGTGCTGCTAACACCCATATGGATGTAATCCTTGTTACTGGCAAGTCTGTGTCAAAATAGTCAAGGCCTTCTTTTTGTCTATAACATTTGACAACAAATTTTGCCTTGTATTTTTTAATAGTGCCATCAACTTTCATTTTCCTTTTAAAATTCATTTGGAGCTCAAAGGTTTGTCCCTGGGAAAAAGATCAACCAATTCGCATGTATGGTTGTTCAATATGAATTCAACTTTCACTATTGACTGCCTCTTTCCAATATTAAGCTTCAGAAGAAGTCATAGCTTCTTTAAGAAGTTTGAGGCTCATTTTCCAACAAAAATATCAGAAAATCTAGTCCAAAGAATGTAGACATCCTTTGTCATTTACTACGCCTTGGATCTTGTTATGTGTACTTTCTTTTGTTTCTTCCTGAGGTCATTTAGATCTTTCGCTAGACGACGCACATTCCTTTTTATACGGATAAATAGTTTCAACATTATATCATTCAATTGCCGTATTAACATGAATGTCGGAATTTTCTTATTTGTACACCAAAAATTGATATGCTTTACATTTATTGGCATATCAAATGAAAACACAGTTAAAGGTTCTTTTTTTTTTTGCCCTACTTTTACTCTCTTGGGTTTAAGAACCTGCACCTTTTCCAAACACCCCAACACTTTGACGTATTTGAAGTTGGATTTTCTTTCTTTCCATATTTTGTACGGAATGGACTGTGTTTTACTATGGGGTACTCGCTTGAGTATTTGTTAGCGATAAAAAATAGCTCCCCACACATTTAAGCGTAATCCAAAACTTATCAAGGAATTCAATTATTCCTTTAAGGTTCAGTTCTTCCTTTCCATAATATTAGATTGCATCACTTTGATGATATATTCAAGCATTCCGCTTATATTCAAGCATCTATATGCGAAATAATCTTATTTATTGTGGTATACAAGTCTAGTTTAATGCTTAAATTAGAGCATCTACAATCCAACTTACTACTAGATTTTGTTTTGTAGACAAACATACTAGTACACCCATTCATAGAATAAGTGATATGTCTATATAAATAGTTGTCTTTAATGGATCCATCAATTCATTGAACAATACAACTATCTTTGAAAATGCATAGAACTGACCATCAAGTGGTATTTTTATTTAGCTAATAGTAATAATAATCTTCACCAAGAACGCCCAAGTTATGCGACCACTAGCTACAATATCAAATATCCACCAATGATTTGTGAGGTTGACATAATACAAAATGTCATTAGAAGTCATATTTCCTGCATTTCCAAATTAAATTAGATACTAAGTCTAATATGGAATTTTTAAAAATTTCACGACATGAGAAAGCCCCCCACATTTTAAATAATTCAGGTACCAATCTTTCATGAGACAGTGCAACATATCATGACAAATCACATGATTAACCATCAATTTAGTATAATGACTTTCAAGTATAAATATGATCCGTCTAAATGAAACAACTTATATCATATTACAAGCTTGAGAGCGTACTAAGATTATCCTGCAACATAGATATTGCAACTATACATACATAATTAGTATAAAGTGGCATGAAATACCGATAATTACTGCAAGCATGTCATAAATAAGTTATTCATAAATTTATTATCAGGTATTTCAAGATCACCCCAAAGTTATCTACCCTAACACTTAAATGAACTAAATTTCATAGATCATATAGGATATTAAAGAAACGAGCAGGATAAAGGAAATAAAACCTGTATGTTTATGTCCATCAAGCCATTTCAATTTTCCTGCAATGATACTATGCAAGACATTAAAATTGTTAGATAGCCACCAAATATTGCAAAACCAATTCATTGATTTCTAGGCATTTACAACTAGGCAGAAACAATTTCTTTTCTCCTTTTTTTTTTTCCAAATTAGTAAAGTTCAATTCAAAATCTGTTGGAAAGCCACACACCATTTCTGCAGAAATGACTTTGCCACATTGCCCATTTTCATTGTCTCTTGCCGTGAACCAGTGCCTTCAATGAACTGGTTCCTTCTCCCAGTTTCTATGGAAACCATTGGGTTTTTTGTTAAATATTATTCATTCCCACAGTAATGTGTAATAAAACAGAGATTCACATGGAGTTAAAGAAAAGACGTGTTCGTTCACACTTTGAAAACTCCAATTAAAATTTTCCTTTTGATTTTCATCTCTATCAGTCATTTGTAACTCAAAATGCAACCAAAATCCTTAAGTTCATAGTATTTTTGTTCTCTTAACTAGAATAAAACGGCGAAGTTTTTATATCTTCTAACCGAATAATCTCTAACACAACCAAATTTACGGTGAAGTTTTTATATCTTCAAACCGAATAAACAACAGTGAGAACCAACGAAGATTTTATATCTTCAAGCTAACAAAAGTTACTAAATCAGTAAAGTGTTTATATTCTTTAAACCGAATAGTAACTTGGAGTAGAAAATCACTGATTTTAATCTCCATGTAAGAATTTTTATTATTCTTATGTGTGGCCCAATTAATGTAAAACCCATAACTAATATTTAATAAGGAATAAATCTCGTCCGTTAGATCGGTTACTTGATGGACGTACCGGATTAAGTCTCAACTCCTATAAATTCGTCCTCCCTCCACCCATTAAGGTTACCACTTCTTCTAATATATTTTTTCATCACTACGGCTGTGGTGAAGTAAGACTAGGGCAAGCAGGTAGAAATCAGTTTACACAATTAAAGCTTCCGCTTTCGTGATAATGTCTTCCGCATCAGGTATGTTTTCCGTATTATCTCCATGTAAGATTATTGTGTTCAAGATCCTGTGTGAATTAAGTTAATCTTACATGTGGTATCAAGAGCCTGGATATTTGAACCGATAATCTTCGTGTAGGAAATTAAAACACATATAATGATGTTTGTATTATTGTGTTAACGGGATCACTGAATTGCTTTTGGACTTGCGTTTTCGATTCGTGATAACTGTGTGAAACTTGCTGTTTCGATATTGCCCTATTATTGAACATATTTATTTTGAATTTATATGTGGCAACATATTTATTTTGAAGTATATAACTCTCTGATTTGGTCAAAAGCCTTTAAGGATATAATGGGTTACCTTTTAGCCGCTAAAGCCAATACATCACATAACCTAGTTAAATAAAATTAGGTATAATGTTTACATATGTAATGGTGCTTGGTTTCAACTTAAGTTTAGCCCATTACGTTCACCACTCAGACAATAAATCATTCTTTAGTCTTTTGAATGCATTATTTTAATAATTGCAATCCACGTTATGATAATATTTTTATTTCTGGGGCCCTAAAAGAATCTGTTTTGTGCGATTAAGTTGTTGAAACCATTTGTTATTTATTTTATGTATGTGATTATATATGTTGATATAATTTGTTAGTCATCAAAGTGACCAAACTAGTATGTTTAAAATTAACACATACATAATATTTATGTTTATTTGGTGCATGCATCATGTTTATAGTTTGTTAGTCACCAAAGTGGCCAAACTAGAATGTTTAAAATATTCACATGCATCCAAAATTTATGATATTTATTTTATGTGTGCGTTTATGTTAATATAGTTTGTTAGTCACCAAAGTGGCCGAACTAGTATGTTTAAGAAAAAAAAAAAATATGCATACATAAAATTGTCATTTATCCATTAAACTAACGAAATGCCAATTACTGAAAATAAATGGATAAATGGACTTTCACTATTGCTAGAACTTAAGGATTTGCCCAAAGGTAAATCAATTATTCTATGAGTAGTGAACATAATGAGGTAAATTAATATTATTTAATCAAATATGTATTGTATATCCAAAGATGTCGTATATGTTTGATTGAAAATATTTAATTGCCTGTTAAAGCTGAAAATGACATTTAAATTATGATAGTATGTCGTAGTATCACCCAAAGTGAGAACCAAATTTAAACCGAATAATCTCTAACACAACCAAATTTATGGTGAAGTTTTTATATCTTCAAACCGAATAAACAACAGTGAGAACCAACGAAGATTTTATATCTTCAAGCTAACAAAAGTTACTAAATCAGTAAAGTGTTTATATTCTTTAAACCGAATAGTAACTTGGAGTAGAAAATCACTGATTTTAATCTCCAAACATAGGAAATAAAAAGTTACTGATTTTAATCTCCAAACAGGAGTAGAAAATCAAGAAGATTTTAGTCTCCCACAAACATAAATTAAGATGAATAAAGTATTGTGCCAAAAGTCCACTGCCTTGCACGAAACTCCACTGCTGAAGATACTTGAACCACCATTTTGGCAAAATGTGGTTTAACATGAAATTAAAAAAAAAACAAATCCAAAAAGAGTAAGACATTTGATTTCAAATGTACGGTGCTATCCATTGCAAGAGATATTTCGTGACTTCGTTTAGCAATATGCAAGACAATCCATAGCAATAATTCATTCACTGATAGGTTTCCACAAATTAAGAACCTTAATATTTTTTTTCTTGCAAAAGCAATATGCCTGGGATATAATTTGATAATGGTCTATCGATCACTATGACAATCGACAACAGCATTCACAGTGATCACGTCCATAAAATCAGACGAATACAGACAAAATACTTAAAACAGCAACTTTGGAGAATTTCCAGAAACAATAAAGTTTTCACAATATTTTCACAACCAGAAAAGTTAAAACCAGTAAACAGAAGAGAATCTGAAAATGATCAGAAACAGTATTGAAAGTAATTTTTAAGGAAGAAAATCGAGCCCACTGAATGCACAGTATGTCCTTAAGAAAATTATTCCCCTCAAGTGCTCGAGGTTAATGGAATATATCCTCCCAGGATAGAACGATCTTACTCACCGGTGTATCGGTACCTAAAATCACGGTGTCAGCGAACCACTCAACGACAGTAAATTGCACTAGAATTTATTTGTGCAGAAGAAGAAAAAGTTTTGAAGTTCAGAAAATTCGTAAGGAATATCTGAAGGACTAAACAGATTTATATAGCCATTGGTCTGGTTTAATGAAAAGGTGCTACTCAAAAGTTACAACTTTTCAGTTTAGTTGCATCTTTTAATAAATATTTCCCATTCAACTTAACTAAAACCCAACCAACAGAACATAATTGATTAATTGGACCCTACCATCATATGGCAAGACTTTGTGGTGGATTTAATCCTGGATAGCATTTTATCCAGCAATGGTTGACACTGAACCATTAAGACCCTTTTGGTACTAAGTGGGACACCTAGATACCTAAAAGGGAGGGCACCCTTGCTCATCCCCAATACATCCAATATTTCCTGCTGTACATTATCCTTCACCCCACCACAATACACTGAACTTTTACCAAGGTTGGCAATGAGTCTTGAAGCTCTAGAAAACAAGGTGAATTTATCAAAAAGGAGTTTTGCAGGCTGTACATTCCCTTTACAGAATAATAGTAAATCATCTGAACCCCAGGTGTATAATCTTCAACCTATTGCATTTTGGGTGAAAGTGAAATTTAGTATTCTGCCCAACTTGTTTGAGTAGTCGACTGAAATACTCCATGGCTATCACAAAGAGGAAAGGGGAAAGGGGAGAGGGGATCCACTGCCTCAACCCCTTCTTAGCTTCAAAGGGTGTTGTAGTAATAAGAATAGAATAAGAAACTTGCCTCACACACATCATTATCCGTTGCCCAAACCCATAACCAATCCACCATTTAACACCCAATCCATATTTTACCTACATGAAATATGGGCGGGTTGAAACCCAACCCGTTTTTGTTCAAGCTATTTTCAACTTGCCCAAATCCAACTAAACCCACCCATTTGCCACCCCTAGTATATTTTGTATAAAGTATACACTATCTATATACTGTGTACATATTTTATAAACTAGATGACCGAATGGTATTTGTGTGTAATTTTTCCTTGATTGATTAAAAGTGAGTAATACATATCAAATGTGTGAAAAATATTTTTAAATGCAAAAAATGAGTTTGTAGAACAACATTTACAATTTGGACATAAATGTTGAATATGATCATATGTAGTTATTGTGTCTGAATCTATCTTGCAAAGGTACTTCACTATTTTGATGAAGTAATTATAGTGTTCGGAGAGAGAGAAGAAAGTTTTTTGCCAAGGAAAAAATGATGGGGAAGTGAAGGTATTTTTAGGGGGATGAAGTGAGGTCGTGAGTATAAGGTGATGGACCTCCGGCGACACATAAAAAATAAGGGGATTTAACATATAATATTTATACATATAAAACTAAAGTTTTAACTTAGCTAAATAGTGTAATTTTGGACGAAGAGGTGTGAATTAACACCTCTTAACATAAGGTGGATCCGCCACTGGACGAAGGTAAAGATGGATGGGAGCTAATAAAAGAAAAATGATTTGGTTGAAAATTACCAACTGGCAGTCTGATGTGCTAATAACTTTATTTGAAATCTAATTAGGACTAACTAATGCTTCGTTTGTGAATAAAGGCATATTTGAGCTCATCCCGCGATGACGAGTTCACTTGACCCTAATTGTTAATGAGATGCAAAATTCTAATATTTCACATGATTCAATACGTAATAAATTTGCGCCTTTACCCTTTTAAAATAAACGTGGCCTACTCTTCTAATGAGAATGAGAAAGTATAATTTGTTTGTGACAAAAGTTGCATTCATGTAACTTTAGGCCGAACATGATTTTGAGCATTTAAAACACCATATTCCTTTTTAAATAACATTTCTACATTTTAGAATTCAAGCATTTTAGAGGGGGTATATTGAATATTTTCAGCTTATAGTAATGTATTGAGTTCGGAACCTAAATGACCCAAGCAAAAAAGAAATTAACACAAATATCTCTAAAAAAAGTTACTAAAGTACCTTAACGTAGGAATTTCCTGCGTTAAAGGCCATTGCTTAACGCAGGAGTTTCTTGCGTTAAACAATGCCATTAAAACTAGGGCAGAACCTCCATTTTCCACACTTCTCCATTCCTTCATCTCCTTTATTTTCACTCTTTTTCTATACTTTAGCCCCCCATAAATCATGTCTCAAAACTCCGAAACGTCATTTTATGCTATAGAACCTGACATTTGTAAGTGCGGTTATTATTGCAGCTCAAACTATCAAGGACCCCATACAATCCGGACCATTGTTTTTGGCGTTGTAAAGCGACCGAAGTAATTTTTTTGCAACTTTTTATAAAGTTTAATCACATTGCCTACATATTATACTTTAAAAAAATTAATTTTTATTTGTTAATTTATTAGGAAAATGGTGGGTGCAAATGTTTTTGGCGGGAAGATGAAGTTCCCATGGATAAAACGGTGGCGGTGAAGTTTAAAAAATCAACGGTTGATAGAGATACCTCGACTTCATGAAGCAATGTAGATACTGTCCAAAATCCGCTTTATATAGAGTTTGAATGAGTTTAAAGGTACCATATAACGCAAAAAATTGTAGCACCATGCAACTTTACGTCAAATCAAGTATGGATGGGCAGTAGAATCTACTGAAAAAGCAGTCGAATTATTGCAATGTTTAAGCAGGAAATTCCTGCATTAAACAATGGCCTTTAACACAGTACTTTCCTGCGTTAAAGGACTTAACTGAGCCGTTATAATTAAGTCATTTAACACAAGAAATGGGGTACTTTAGTAACTTTATTTTTATTGGGGTGTTTTGGTTCATTTTGTTTTTTCTTGGGTCATTTAGGTTCTGGACTCTAATGTATTTGACCAAAGGTCTGAAAAAAAACTTTTCATAGGAATTTTGTTTCTAATTGATTTCTCGTATATTAATTGCCTTGGCAACACTAAGACTTGTTTGTTTTTTAGATTAAAATGTCTGAATTTAAATATATATATAATTATTAACATATTTTTAAATCTGAATATTAAATGATATTTCTTTTCACGGCATTTAAATGTATATCATTTTTTATTTAAAAATTTAAAATATAAATTCAAATAAATAAAGTTATTAAATATTATATTCACAAAACATTAGAAAAAAAAAGCTCTCTATTAACAAGGTACTGTGTTTGGCTTTAAAAGGTGGCTAGTGGTGAAAATGGTGGGTACTGGTGCTCAACTGTAATCCAAAGATTGCAATGTCAAAGTTCAAATTAACTTTATTCTTGCGTTGCTAATACATAATTTCTTATTTAACATTACACACAAATAGTTCATTCAATAAAGTGTGAAACAAGATATTGGATCGTGCACTTTATATGCATGTTTGGTAGTCTAAAGAAATGGTAAACGTAGTCTTAGCCCGGTAAAGCCGGTAATAGAAGGGTCCATTAGGCCATTAGGGGTCTGTGGTTCAAAACCAAGAAATTCTAAGATTATAATTTTGGAATATCAAAATTATTCAACATGATTAATCAATCTCACCTTTTATATGAAATAAGTTATATCAAGATTTTGGTGTAAAAACTATACAGTCTTTTATTTAATACCTTCAGTGAAACATGGGATAAATTAAATCCTTAAGTTTATAATGTGATAACTCAACTAGTATCATGAACCAAACACAGATAAATTTTTAAACAGTCATGTCTTCTCTTTAGCAGTTGTTGACAGAGGCGTATGTAGCCTATAAGGTTGGGGTTCAACTGAACCCCAAACTTTGGACGCGGAGCCTAAATTTATGTGTAAAAAATTATTAAAATTGCAATAAATAGTAGATATGAACCCCTAATTTTAAAAATATAATGGGTTCAATGCTAAAATTCTATAGATTGAACCCATAAAATTTAAATCCTGGATCCGCCTCTGGTTGTTGATAAGTACAAATTATTAGTCCTTCCATTTAACTGAATCAAATAGAGTAAAAAGGCGTATGACTTTGGATGAAGGAATGGAGCGAGCTATTAGTCGGTTCTAGATAGCTATTTTGTTTGTGTTATACGGCGCAAATTGTAGTTTTATATACAAGAAAAGAAAAGAGAAAGTAACTGTGAGCTTTCACGTCTGTTTTTTCAACTTTTTTATTTGTTAGGAAAATCTTGTCACTTCTGATTATCTGAGTATGGGGCAGAAGCGCAAGGCTGGGAAAGATTGTGTTTATTGATATTCTGAAGGTTACATTGCCTACACTTTATAGGAGTAAAGTTATATTGAATCTAGGAGTACAACAAGAGTAGGAGATAGGGGAACAATATTTGATATGTACAGAAGTTCAAACTTAAACATTATCCTAAGGTTACTTATCATGCCCCCGCAAGATTGGCTCCACCTGTCGGAGGCCAATCTTGAACACAAAATCTGCAAAGGCTCTCTTCGGAAGAGGTTTAGTCAGCGCATCAGCTAGTTGATCAGCTTTTGAAATGTAGCGGACAACAATCTGATTTTTCTCAACTTGATCCAGGACGAAATGGAAGTCAATTGCTACATGTTTCATCCTGTTGCAGAAGACAGGATTGCGACTTAGATAAGTGGCTCCAATATTGCCACAGAGAACCGTGGGAATGAGATTGATAGGTTGATGTAGTTCTCGAAGAAAATTCACAATCCAGTTGACTTCAGCTACAGCACTAGCCACTGCATGATATTCAGCTTCTGTTGACGATCTGGCAACTGTACGTGCTTCTTGGATCACCAATTGATGGGGTTGGATCCAAGAAGCACCACATAAGCAGAAGTATAGTGTCGTGTGTCAAGCATTCCACCCCAATCAGCATCTGAAAAGGCTGTTAATCGAGAAGTGGGCGAAGGACAAAAGAGCAAACCATGAATGATGTTTGTTTCAGATATCGTAATAGTCGTTTAGCAGCCTGCCAGTGACGAATAGTTGGGTAATGCTGAAATTGAGCTAGTCTACTAACAGCAAAGCATATTTCTGGACGTGTGAAGCTGAGGTACTGAAGGGACCCAATAACTTGTCGGTATAATTTTCCATCCGTCTAGCCTGAGTTATCTGTGATGCTCAGAGATTCACTAGTTGAAAGTGATGGCCACTCCTTGAGCATTTAGCATTTGAAAGCGGTCCAGTAGATCGGCAATGTAGTTTCTTTGGGTGAGAAGTAAACAATCATTGTGAGGAAGGACTTCAACGCCAAGAAAGTAATGTAGATGACCAAGATCTTTGATGGAGAATCTTTCACTCAAAAGTTTGATGGTCTGGCAGACATGTTTAGATGATGAACTAGTGACTATAATGTCATCGACATACACCAAGACAAATATGACAATCTTATCTTGATGCAGAACAAAGAGAGAATTATCTGAGTGTGTTCTATGAAAACCACAAGACAGTAGATAGTTCTTAAGCTCAGTGTACCACACTCTTGGAGATTGACGGAGGCCATAGATATACTTGTGAAGTCGGCACACATAGTTGGGATGATCAGAATTGATGAAGCCCGGCGGTTGTTGCATATAAACTTTTTCATGTACTGTGCCTTGAAGAAAGGCGTTATTAACATCCAATTGTTGTAAGGTCCACCTGAAAGACACTGCTAGAGAAATGATTAGACATATAGTAGTATGCTTGACAACTGGACTAAATTTAGAGTGGAAGTCGGCGCCCGACCGTTGGTGAAATCCTTTTGCAACCAAGCGAGCTTTATAACGCTCAATAGAACCATCCACATTGTGTTTAACATGAAATACCCATTTGCAGCCAATAATGTTTTGTGAGGGAGTTGGAGGGACTAAGGACCAAGTACCATTTTTCATTTGAGCAGCAAACTCTGCATTGATGGCATCACACCATTCTGGGTGTTGATTGGCTTGGCAAAAAGTGTGTGGTGCTAAGGGTAATGAGCCTGTGGATGAAGTTGCTAGATAATAAAAAACTTTCTTTGGTTTAAAGATGTTGTTATATGACCTGGTAACCATTGTTGGGGGTGGTAGCGGTGCAATGTTTCTAGTTGAGTTTGAATTTCCAGAAGTGGAATGAGAGGAGTTAGGGGTGTTGGATGATTCAAGGGAGTTATGAGAAGCGGAGAGACTAACCTGTGATGAATTTTCCTCCTGCCTGCTACGTGAGCTGGGGGTAGTGTCCAGAAGTGACGATGAATGAGGAGGGGGTTCGGTGCGGATAAGTCGGCATGCACTGGAGGTTGACTGGAAGGAAGTGATGTGGGGTCTGATGGATAAAGCCAAAGGGCCTAATGCTTCTAATTGAGTTATTGCGAAAGGGTAGGCGATGACTCTTATTACATAAGCATGAATTGCAGAAAGTAAAGGAATTATTGGTTGCTACTGGAAGTCTAAATTACGCCACAAAGGTTTTGGTGATACGTGGTTGTGGATGACCAAGTCTTGCATGCCAGAGATGCAGCGTAGGTGTGGAGGTGGTCACAAAATTGGCACGAGGATTGAGTGAGACTGGTATGTAGCTTGAATTTTTCATCAGCCACTTATAGAGTTCCCCCTTGCTTCGCCTTTGTAGAAGGCATGCCCTCCTAAAAATACAATAGACTTTAGATTTTTATGACAAAATTTGGCAACAGAAAGAAAGTTTCCTTTAATTTTAGGAGAGCAAAGAACATTATGTAATTGAAAGGGTTTATCAGTGTTACGAGAGCGAAGAGTGGTCTGACCAATATGAGTAATTGGTAAGCCATTACCATCACCAATGATTATTTCATCACTATCGGGAAAATCCAGATAGTTGATTGGAGTGCGTGAGGATTGTCAGTTATGTGATGAGAGGCTCCTAAATCAATAATCCAAGATCCATTTGAGTTGGTGGAGAAATTTGCATGATTGACATAGTTTGCTTAGGCTTCAAGAGCATTATGAGATTTGGAACGACACACCTTTGAAGGGGAGCCTTGGCGTAACTGGTAAAGTTGCTGCCATGTGATCAGGAGGTCACGGGTTCGAGCCGTGGAAATAGCCTCTTGCAGAAATGCAAGGTAAGGCTGCGTACAATAGACCCTTGTGGTCCGGCCCTTCCCCGGACCTCGCGCATAGCGGGAGCTTAGTGCACCGGGCTGCCCTTTACACCTTTGCCGCATGACCATCTTTATCACACAATTGGCATTGGATCCTCTGCTGGTTGGAGCGATTGTTGGATGGTCTGGTAGAAGGATTATGCATTTTCCCAGTCGGTTTGCGGTTAGTGAAAGAATTGGTGTTGGATGAAGGGCTGTCTCGACGCTGAAAATTATTGTTGTTTCGTCCATTGGAGGTATTGTAGACGCCACGTTGATGAAATTGAGCTGTGATAATGGGGGTTTCAGCTTTCAACTCTGAGTGTTTAATAAAAACTTCATGGGCAAGAAGTTTATCAAACAACTCTTCAAATGTTATAGGATTATCGCGAGCGCGTATGGCTGTAGAGAGATCCTTGTACTCCGACCCGAGGCCACTTAATGCTTTTATCACCAATTCTTCATCTTTAAGGGGAGAACCACTTGCAGCCAGATCATTTGCAATGGATTTTATGTCTGGCATGTAATCACTGATAGACCTTGAGTCGCGTTTGAGACTAGAAAGAATTTCAAGAAGTCCCAAGATTCTAGATTGAGACTTGTTAGCATAGGCTGTTTACATAATTTTCCTAGTGTTCTTTGCACTAGTGGTGTGAGCAATCAAGGGTGCGATTCCGGGATCTTTTGATGCCATAATGGCATTGCGAATGAGACTATCTTGTCTCTACCATATTTTTTATGTCGGGATTAGAGATTCACGACCACTCTCATCAAGCAGATGTTTTGGGGGAACAATGAAGGTTCCGTCGATGTATGAGAGAATATCATATCCAAACAGTAAGGTATTTACTTGGGCTTGCCAAGTAGAATAATTAGAACTTCCCGTCAATTTTAGGGATAGTTGAGAAGCTGCTTAAAATAGATCAAGTGTGAAGGTTGCATGACAGTGCCTATGCTAAGTACGTCTGAAGTTTGTGTCATAATGCCTTCTGATGTTTTTAAGACAGAAGATGTGGGAGAGCTTGTATCTGATGGGTTAGCAATGGGTATTGATTGGAGGAACGGATTTTATAATGCTCAGGTGAGCGTGATTGTCACGACCCAACCGGAGGGCCATGATGAGCACCCGGTGCTAACCCACCCGGGCACCTCTTATCGTACATTCATATTCAAATCTAGGTGAGCCACATGGCCTACGCATGATTTCTATACATCAATAATACTAATCTCATTGGGCAATGACACATTTATATCATCATCAACAACTATGCCCATATCCATATACACAAGCCGACGAGGCTAACAAAATAATATACAAATTATAAGCCGACAAGGCTAAAAGACATCTAACCATACACAACTGTCTACGAGCCTCTAAAGAGAGTATGTAGCATCATATAGATGGGACAGGAACCCGCCATGACCATATGTATGTACACAAAAGAATAATACCAACAGCTGCAGCTCCGGATGAAATGGAACTCCTCTATGCAGTCCTTGAAAAAGTAATCTATGGATTAAGTCTGTCTCCCTGTCCACCTGCGGGCATGACGCAACGTCCACAAATAAAATGACGTCAGTACGAATAATATACTGAGTATGTAAAGCATAATCAATAACATAAGGGAGGCATAGGAAATAACATAAGATAGAAAAGTCATGGAATGAAAGAGCCGTGTATACCTCTAGCGACATTCATCTTTCTAATGGGAAACTTCCATTTCATACATTTAGAAGTATCATACCCGACCATAGAGGTTCGGTGCTTTACATACCTGACCACGATAAGATTCGGTGTTATACATACCTAGCCCTATCAAGACTCAGTGTCATCCGTACCCAACTGCAGTGGTGCGCGCGCGATAGATATCATACCCAGCCATATAAGCTCGGTGTTACATAATAGCCATACACACTTAGACACGTATACATAAGAGTCCATAAGTATCATCAACATCATCACTATCATCGTTTTCGTTACATCTTTCCTTAGAGGATCAACTATCATATAAAGGAGGTAATAGCATCGTGAAAGTATCGAGAATCATGAGCTTTAGTAATTTTAGAGATAGAGTCGTTTGGAAGACATTATGGAACCCATGAGAAGCTATATAGCAAGGGAATCATGCCTTAATGAAAGAAGGGTTAGCCTTACATATCTCGTCGTCTTCTGAATTACTTAACGTTCACCGTCGAGCTTGAGAAATCTACATTTAGAAGGATTCATACCATGGTTAAGCTTTAATGATACTCTTAAACCCAAATAGAATAATTCATGAGCTAACGAAAATTGGGCAGCATCTCCCCTATGTCATCGACTTCCACCATATTACAAAACAACTCCCAAACATCCATAATAACATCCACAATATCATAATTAAGTAATCACATTCCATTAAGTCTTCCCGATATTCATTCTCATATTCAACTCATACTAGTAACTACATACCGACTTTTGCACATTTTCATACAACAGTTCCTCATCATCATTATTATCTTCCTTAACGAGATTATATCCATATCACACTAAAAATCATGGCTCAAATTAGTTTACTACTCATAAACATCATGAAATCCACATTTAGAACTCATCCTCTACATTTCTCCTTTCATCCAAGTTTTGTTACAACCAAGCATTCTTAATAACATGAAATAAGCATGAAAACTAACATCTTTATCTCACAGGAACAATCTTTGGAGCAAGATATCAACTTGTGCAAAACCCTAGTTACAATACCCAAGTAAATCTTGAAATCTACCAACCCTAGGGAGCCTTCTAACACATGAACACTTCAATTCTTGCTATTTTGATCTTTGTAATCTCTGGGGTTTGAGTGAAATATGTTGGGAGAAGGGTTTTGGGAGCTCTCAAGACTTGGAGAGAAGGTGGGAAATGAAATAAATGAACAAGGGGGCCATATATAACAAAATAAAATTCTGGCCCGACCCGGATATACGGCCAATTATACGGGCCGTATAATTTATACGGTCCGTATAATTGGACCGTATAATCTCACCATGAAATCACCCCTCTCTGGCAGTAATATACGGACCTTTATACGAGCCGTCTAATTTATACCGTCCGTATAAATGGCCGTACAACTGGGAATTTCCGAATTTCATTCTCGTCGACTCGTTTGACTTCCAATCCTCGTAGAACCTTCTTGGCACTTATATAACACTTCATTAACCATGCAATGGGCCCTATAGCAGCCCCTCAGACATTACCAAATAAATATTAGCTCAACTATAGCGAAAACCTTTCCGAACACAACTTACATTTCACTTCCTTCACAAACTAGATTTCACCTACTCATATAACTTCAAAATCTTATAGTATGCACTTTAAGACATCTAATACTTTCCTTAATCTCGTAGGGGTTTCATAATCACCTTAAGCTCACGTTAGCCTACTCACAAGGCAATAAATCCGAAATTTCCAAGATGTAACAGTGATGGCTTTGATACCATAGAAGCGTAAGGCTGGAAAAGAGTGTGTTTATTGATATTCAGACGGTTACATGTGTACACTTTATAGTAGTAGAGTTATATTGAATCTGGGAGTACAACAAAAGCAGGAGATAGGGGAACTGTATTTGATATGTACAGAAGTTCAAACTTAAACATTATCCTAAGGTATCCTGATCATTACCAAGGGACAGTTATTTCTAGCGCCTCTGGAAGCGAGAGAACATCAATAAACTCAAACAAAAAGCAGAATCAATGCTTTGTCAGTTCTACAGTATTTTGCTCATAAATATTTTCTAGAATTTCAACAAATTAAAGAGGGGCCAATTAATTACGTAGTTGAGTACTACTTATTAAAAGAAATGTCGAACAAACAACTAGCAGCACTATATGACTAGATTAGGGAATTGACGCGCCCTTAAAGAGTTTACATGTGAGCTTCAGCCTGCATGCTATAATGTAGAAAGTAGAAACAGAGGACTATAATAAGTAATTATATTGTGCTAACCCCTGGATCTTCATTAACTCTACTTTTATTCTTATATAATTTAGTTTAGGACGATTTAATCTTTATTTTCCTTTTATTATGAGTATATTTACATGAAACATGATTTTTGTTTTGAAATTGTGAACATCAAGTTAGTGCGCAACAAGAATGTCTTCAAAGACATCTTAGAAGCGATTGATGGAGTTGTTAAGTTGTTAGTGGCAGTCCACGAGAGGTTGAGAAATTAGAGCTTCGTAGGTTGCACCATAATAAGGTAAGTTGAAATCTTTTGGGTTTTCAAATTTATTTGGATGTGTTGTTCATCTTCTCATTTTGTGTTCATTTTGTTGTTGCTGAAACATAATTTGCCTAAATTGGAAGTAGTAAAAGCTCTTCAACAAAGGATTCACCTTTGGACAATAGGCAGACAAGTGAGGGAATACCCAATTGCGGCTTATATAAGCTTTCAGGGAATGTATGATTTTGCGTATCTCTTAAAGGTATTAGTTAACAGGCTGCTACCGGATATATAAGTGGAAGACTTTTTGAAGATGCTGAAGGTATTTTTCAATGCTAAAATTTAAGATGTCAAGTACCTTATGAAATGCCATGGTTTTCATGGTGGGTTGAACGTCATGACCAACACTCTCCAAGTTACATGTTCGTCAATGTCACACACCAACGTTGGGGGGGGGGGGGGGGGTGGTGGTGGTGTGTGTCCGGCACCCGGCACCCGAAGGGCCGAGCGAACCAACTGTGATATCTGAACTCTGTAACATGAATCATAAGCCGACAAGGCCGCTGAATAACAATTGTAAAAAGTATATCATGACAACTTGCAAGCAGAAAAGGCCCAACAACACATATATGCATAACTAGGGCCGACAAGGCCATAACCAAGAAAGACAACTAGTCAGAAGGGCGGCAAGGCCAAACATAACTAGGGCCGACAAGGCCATAACCAAGAAAGACAACTAGTCAGAAGGCCGGCAAGGCCAAACACAACACCTGTACACTGATCGATAGCCTATAAGCCTCTAAGAGCACTAATATGCATCAACTGGTCGGGACAGTGGCCCCGACATACCCATAGCCATACTCATAATATATATATATATATATATATATATATATATATATATATATATATATATATATATATATATATATATATATATACATGCATCCTATTTGATGACGCTGACCAGCAACTCCGGAGAATGGAGTGCGAACATCCCTGCTGAACTCTGGTATCCTACGAAGAAAGGAAAACCAATCTGTCTGCAGTACCCGTGGCCATGATCACAGCGCACAAAATGTGTCAGTACGAAAAATGTACCTAGTACGTAAGGCGGTAAGCATAAACATAACATAAGCATAAGAGATATAAATAATAAGTGGGGAGATATAGAGGTAACCTGAAACTCTGAACGAGGCAACTGAGGGCAACCATAACCACGGCATAAATGTAAATGCATGCTCGTAAAATCATTCCTCACTGTGGAGGCATCTATTATATCATATCGTATAATAATATATATCCCTCTGTGGGGTGAGCTCATCATCATATCATCATCTCGGCCTAACTGATCAGTGGCAATGCACAGCTACGCGCCTACCCGGCTGCCTACAACACGGCTCGGTAAAGAAAGAAATACATCTAGGTGCACAGCTACGTGCCTACCCGGCCGCCTACAACACGGCTCGGTAAAGGAAGAAACATGTCTAGGTGCACGCCGACTATAGCGCGACTCGGTAATGAAAATATATATATATATATAAGTGCAATGCAAGACCGACCTCAGAAGAGACATCATAGAAAGAGTCGGAGTGACTTGTCGTCGTTACCCTCCGACTTTCATTATTGTCGCTACGTTCTTTAGCTTTCAATCAAGAAGATCACAAATGTAAAGAATATGAAATATAATTAATACGGATTACACATGAGGTAAAGATCAACTCAAATAAATGGAAATACAACTGCCTCAATTTTGACATGAAGAGTACCATAATGAACATCGTTCTTCAATTGACAAACAATAGAAGTGAACTGCGGGAAAGTATTCCAATATAAGTTATTCATGAGAAGAGATGATCTTAACTATTTCAGAATGTGGTTGATACACGTTAACGGAAGGTCGTTCAATGGATAACCAAAAGAGATGTGGAACCATAGAAAGTAATTTGAAACAAGTCATATATGAAGTAGAGATTAGCTCGATCATTATTGAACGTGGTCGACACAAGTTAACGGGAATAACATTTCAATGAAAGCTCATTTGAATTCTAGTCATGCCAAGAAGAGAAGAGAAAGCCCTACATACCTCGTCAATGGAATTATATATGTTTCCCGAGTCGTCAAACGCCTTACGAACGATCTCCTACATAAAACGGACTATTCAAGATCAAAACCAAGGTCATAGCTTATAGAAATCTTCATTTAGATATTTAATTGAGCAACTCATGGGCGTGAATTTATAGGCCCTTTTGTAGCGTAATTTCCCGTAAAATGCTGCCAAATTCTACTTTTCTACTTCTCCTCTTCAATATGATCCCATCCATATCACCACAGCTTCAAACAACACAACAAAGCCATACAAAACAGTTCAACAAATAAGCTAAGTTCATGAAAGTTTC
This sequence comes from Lycium barbarum, assembly GCF_019175385.1. Lineage (NCBI taxonomy): Eukaryota > Viridiplantae > Streptophyta > Magnoliopsida > Solanales > Solanaceae > Lycium > Lycium barbarum. The sequence continues at coordinate 27,020,629 of NC_083347.1, forward strand.
ATAAGAATATAGAAGAGCTTGCTTTATGGGGTTTTTCACCAATTTCTATGATTAATTACTTGTAGAAGTTTAAAGAGATCAAAAGGAAGTTAAAATATACCTTAGATGATCAAAATCACTCCAAACCCCAAGTTACTTCAAGGCGAAGTTTTCATCCGAGAAGCAAAATAGTGAAGAGATCACGATTCCGTAATTGCCATGTTGTTCTCCATGTTGAAATTGTTTGATTTGTTCTTAGGTGTGTTTGTGATTGGTGAAACATGATTAGAGAGGTTTTCTTAGGGTTTCTATGGTCTTTCAAGGGGAATAAATGGAGAAAAATTCGTCCAAGGCACCTATTTATACTTGGGCAAAATAAAGCCACCGACCTAGTATACTGTTCCTGCGGCAGTTTGCATTCCTGGATGGAAATGCGAATATCTCTCTACTCCGATGTCGTATCAACGAACGATAAAATGCACTGGAAACTAGATCCGTAGATATTCGATTTGATAGGTGGATCACCCCGTAACGCCAAGTATATTGAGAGAAAAGCGCTTCGACATCTGACCCAAATTTCAGTGAAATTTACAAACTTAACTTGCGACGCCCTTTGTCGACTTTCGTATTACAACTTGTTTGACTTCCAAAATTAACAATAGACCATTATACGATTCAAATACTTCATATCATTACTTGATTAGCATGTGAAGCACTCCTAATCTCACTCAAAAGTACAAGTTATCGTATTCCCAACTTGCCGACCTTTGATGAAATTCATGCTTCTTTGATTCATTCACCCTTCAAATCTTTCGTCACTTACTAATATTATTTATAGACTCTTATAACCATTTATATTAATAAGCTCAATACCTTTTAACCTCAAGATAATTTCTTTTGAACTTGCATTGACTAACTCATGATGTGACTTTAACGTGCAAAAAAATCTGTGGTGTAACAGTCAACATCTTTCGGCACGCCGGATCGGATAGTTAAGAAGATGGTAACCATGTATTTGCACAGAGTAATTATTATTATTATTATTATTATTATCAGCTCAAGTTAATAAGCTATTAATCATGTGTTTGCAATACAATGTTACACCTCGTAGTTTTATACATTGAGATTCGTCGTATGTTAGTTGCCCTAGTCTTGGACACTGGGGTTGTCTCCGAGGTTATACGAGGTTAGACATGCCTATCTTATGTTTATAAGGGTTTAAGTTCATGTTTGGTAAGTTATGTAAGGATTAGAGAATAAGTGAATCAAAGAGAATACGTTTCGACAAGTTTCGTTCTGAAATTATTTTATACGGACCGTATCTTGAAATACTGGCCATATTTAAGGATTTAAAATTTTAACAGAGAGGAAAGATTTTGGGTTGAGAAATACAGACCATTATACGGTTCGTATAAAATTATACGACCAGTATATTGGCCGTATAATTTTACACGGCTAGTATATACGAACCGTATCTCTATGACGGTGGATTTTTCTGTTTTCATATATTATGACCTCCCCTCATTCTTACGTCATTTTAACCCAAACCCAAGTTCATAAAAGCTCTATAAACCTCTCCGATCATATTCAATCACTTCCCTAAGCAAAAATCAAAGATCAAAGATCAAAGTGAGAATCAAGTGCCTAGGATTTTCAAAGTCTTGTTTAAGCTTGTCTCTTCTTCTTGTCGAAGCTTTGGAGGATACTTCAAGGTGATGTGATCTTGTAATTGAAGTGTTCTTGAGTTCTGGAGGTAAGATTTCATCTTATTTCCATGTTTATGAGTTTATATAGTAGTTATGCTAAGGTTTGAGGGAAAGAAATTGGAGGAAAAGTTCAAACATGTACTTGATGTTATTTTGAGTTGTAATCTAACTTGAGCCATGATTGTTAGTGTATTTTGAGAAAAATATTGTTATGGGGGATAATATCTAATGTTGAGGGTGTGTTAAGGTTGTTGTACTTAGTGTATTTGAAAGAAGGAAGTGTCGTATACAAGCGTATATGGGGCTGCTCAATTGTATAACTTTAAATGTTGTGAATGTAAGTTTAAAGAGGAGAGGTTGTTATGTTATTTGTTGGTTGTGGACTTTGTGGTGATGATTTAGAAATAGGAGAAACGTTGTCCGTTTCACTTTGTAATCGAGTTATCATTGATATACGTGGTATACTATCTAAGTTGTATATATATTCCTTTGTTATAGGTGACACTCTAGTTGTGATAAGCTCGTTGTTGGATTACTTGGACAACTTGAGGTATGTTAAGGCTAACTATCCTTCTTTTTGGCATGACCCTTATGAACGGAACGAAAACATAACGCTACTCCATAATATATGACTCTATTCTTAGTGCTAGGGATGTTCCACGTTGATTCATGTTCTAGAATGTTATCCTCAGTAAGTTCTTCTTCAGATTCAGCATGGTTCATAGAGTCACTTATTGATGAAGATGTTATCTCATAATAACGTTCGGATGTGTAGCGACCTTATATCACTCCGACAGATTAAGAATGTACTCTTATCATATTCTTGCATTGCATTTCATTTATATATACAGACCTATGACCACTTAGCCGTTTTATACGCGTATACTATGTATTATATATATGTAGGGTATGGGGAAGGTGATGGCGTTATATATGCACTATCCATTGATTAGCTAGTCACATGATGATGATGATGCCCACAGAGGTCGATATGATATCCACAGAGGCTTGATAGGCGTTACACACACACACACACACACACACACACACACACACACACACATATATATATATATATATATATATATATATATATATATATATATATATATATATATATATATGTATGACCCTTATGCATGCATGCACAGTATTTATGTATATCATTGGCCCACAGAGGCAGTTTAGACATACATGTTGCATTTATTTCATCCTATGTTCTCGTATGTCTCTTTTCGTGTTACTTTCATGCCTTACACATACTCAGTACTTTGTCCGTATTGACGTTCATTTCCTGGGGGCGCTGCATTTCATGCCCGCAGGTTCAGGTAGACAGGTTGACGATCCACCCCTGTAGGCTGCTGTTCAACTGACATTGGAGCACTCTTCTCGTTCCGGAGTTGCGGTCTAGTTTTGGTACGATATACTTTTGTGTACATATGGGTACAACAAGGCCCTGTCCCGACCTCGTTTATGTCAGATACTCCAGTAGAGGCTTGTAGATAGTCATAGTATAGTTAGACTTTATATGGCCTTCGGCCCACATTTTTGCTGTTAGTATTTCACGATGGGCTTATCCGGCTTAGTTGTATAGTGTGTTTTCTTGGGCTCATTCCTTTGTCAGCATATCTCTTATATGATTTAGCAGATTTTCATCTGGTGACCCCGAGGTCCATCTTGTTTATGATCATGGTAGGAATGCATGTTTAGAGCTGCTCAGCAGGGTAGGGCCCGGTTCCCGTCATGGCCCTCTAGTTTGGGTCGTGACATACAATTCGTTGGATCTTGTTTTATAAAATTTTATTTACTAATATGAAGATGTGAGTAGTTTAATTCAAAATTGTAAAATATTTCTACTATAAAAAATAGACAGTTTTTCTTTCTTTCCTTTTTAATAAAAGTTTCTTACCCTTTTATTTTTCTACAAACTACAATATTACAACAACATATCCTGTGTAATCCCACAAGTGGATCTGGGGAGAGTAGGATTTATGCAGACCTTACCCCTACCGTTGTGGGGTAGAGTGGTTGTTTCTAATAGACCCTTGGCATAACGACGCAGTACCAAGAGTAGGTTAAAGGAAAAAAATCTGCAACAAAGTGGCAAGTTAAACACAACCAATAAAGCAACAAGTAACAAATAAATCAATGTAAAAGATAATATGCAGGTATTATAATACGACTACTACTACTATGCTAAATAGTCTCTCCCATCTAAAGGTGCTACAAAAATCAGCTACCTCCAAATTACCTTCTTACCTAGGGTCATGTGCTCGGTAATTTGGAGGTGTGTCATGTCCTGTCGAATCACCTCTCCCAGCTCTTCTTGGATCTATCTCTACCTCTCTAACACCCACTAATCCAACCTGTCACACCTTCTCACTTGTGAACACACCTCCTCTTCACATGCCCGAACTAGCTCAGACTCGCTTCCCTCATCTTGTCCTCCATGGAGGCCTCTCCCACCTTGCTTCGTATGGCTTCGTTCTTAATCATATCTCTCCTAGTATGCCTACACATCCATCTGAGCATCCTCATTTTTGCTACCTTCACCTTCTTATCATATGCTTTCTTGACCGTCCATTACTCTGCCCCACACAACACAAACTACAATATTGTATAACTGAAAATAAAATCACAAAAGTTACTATTGGCTGCGATTTTTTGAAGGCCTAAAGCAAAGACTTCATTAGCCTCCCCATTAAGCCATCCCTGTTGAAATGCATACGCTTGGGAAGTTAGTTTATGTGATTTCGACTTGAAAAGTGATTATTATGCAGAAGAATCTATACACTTCTCAAGAACCAGAGGCTTAACTTCGAAGTAATCAGGAACTGTGGTGTCAAATCTAGTGCCATTGCAAAGTTGATGGCGTTGGTAGGTCTTGTTGGCAAGAAAAGGTGTCACAGCTTAATATATTTGCTTCCGGAATATATAATTTTGCATATATCTTGAAGCTATTAGTTAATATGCTACTGCCAGATAAGTTGGAAGAATTTTTTCAGATAGAAGATATTTTTCGATGCTAATATTTTTACGTCAAGTATCTAATAAATCATCACGGTTTTTATGGCGAGTTGAGCGTCGTGGCCAACACTTTCAAAGTTACAAGGTCCGCCGGTATCTCTCGTCATGCATGTCAGATAGTTTACTTTCGTGGGGGTGTTCCAGAAGCTGTGATATAATTATTATGGGAAATTTAATTGTCATAGCTACCTCTAAGACTTATTTATGAATAAAAACTACCTTATTTTTTATTTAATTTTCATCAGCTTTATTTTTCCAAAATTACATTCCATAACTAGTCCAGTAACTTTCAAAATACCTATACCTCTTTCTATTCTCTCTTACTACACATTTAAGATTTTTCATCTTCTCCAAACCCTAAAAAAATTCTCTCTCCTTCCTATTCACAAACACAATCGCCGCCGCCCCACTGCCAGAACTCCGACGCCGAACCATGACAACAAAACCTCTCTCCGGCAGAGCTCTACCGGAGCCCAACCAAAACAACTAGCTCTCTTCTCTTCTCTCATATGCACCGCCGGAGTTGGATCTGACCTGGAAATCAGATCTGGATTGATTTGCCTCTCGCCGTCAATATTTTAATACTCGTCTCTCCCCGTTATCCTCGCTGGAGTATTCTCTCTACTTCGATCAAAGTCGGCAACATATCTTTGCATCAAGAAGTAGATACTTTTCTGCATTTTTGACTTCGACCTTGCGTCTTGATACTCCGAGACGAAATTAGGGTTTTGAAATGGGCGATTCTTTGGAGCGCTTGGGATCCGAGGGAGTATTATGACAGGAATCGCTTGTATTTCTGTATTTCAAAGGAGAAAATGTGTATTTGAATAATCAAATACACCCGAATATAGTGTATTTTTGAAATGATTTAAATGCATTCTTCATTTTTTGGTGTAAATACAGTGGTATTTTGTATTTTGCCAGAGATCCAAACAATTTTGATTGTATTCTTCCTTTTTAAATATAGTGTATTTTATTTTTTCGCTAGAGATTTGGCCGGATTTAACTGTATTCTTCAATTCGTCTGTTACACCCCGTAACTTCGGTACGTTGGGATTCGTGAGGTATTAGCTATTCAATTACAACCATCAGAGTTATTGTCGAGAAGATACAAGATCACAGGTGCTCGTGTTATGATTATAAGAGTCCGAGTTCGCGTAACAGGTTATAGGAGGATCGGAAAACCAGTGAACTAAGGAGATTAAGCTTCCGAGGCTTTGAAGGAAAGTTGGGTAAGAATATGTTTTAGTATATTACGAGTTTTGAAGTGAAACAAAAGTCTAAAGTGAAGTTTGGGAAGTCTAGTTTCCAACGCAACAAACCGCTCCTCAATCGGACATCGGGGTAAGGAGATATGGACGTTACAAGTCAGTTTGGCAGACCAGGAAAATGGTCTGCGCGAACGCGCCAGGGAGTGGTGCGAACGCGCAGAAGGCCAAGGGCCAACACAGCGCGAACGGGCCACTATGAGGCGCGAACGCGCTGAACAAAATTCGAGGCCCAGATTCGGGATGACAGTTATATTCTAAGAATGTAATAATAACATACATATGACATCTAGAGACCATATGGGGTGAATTGGTTCACATGACACTTGATGAAAAACCCTCGTTGCGGCAAGCTAAGTGGGGCCCACATACCGGAGTTTTATAAAGGACATATGATGAGACATATGAGTAGTATATGGAAAGTTGAGCAAGTCCTGAGAATGACCCTTAAGCCAAATATGGGCATAAGCCCTCCAAAAGGACGATTTAAGGAAACGTTTTCGGATGATCTGACTTGGAGGGGCCAAAACGCTACTATAAGTTTGGAATTTGGAAAAACATCAAGAATAAAAGTTGTAGATAATTGAAAGAAATTTCCATCCGTAGGTCGTGGACCCTCACAAGATATCAGGATCAAGAGTTATGACCTTTTTACTGAACGAAGATGCAGTCAGAAAAATTAAGCCAGCGCGAAAGCGCCCAAAGGGGGCGCGATCGCGCTGAAGGAATTTTAAGTCAGTCAAGGCAGAACCTGGACCGCTATTTAAAGGGGATTACCCCTTATTTTACTCAACAAACACCTCAAATATTCTCCAAAAATTTGGAGAATTCTCCCCAACTCCCCAAACCAAAATTTAAGCCTAAACTAGCTAAAAAATTCCCAAATTCCGGTCCAGGCGACGTATAGTTACAACTACAAAATTATGTAGTAATGCATTATGGCTTAAATCTATGGTGGATAAGTGAAGATACGGCAATATTATTGAGAGAAAGGTATGAATCTCTTCCTATTTACGTGAATATCGGTTTATTCGCCAAGTTAGCGCAGTTAATAATTGTGTAGTGGGTTAATTAGTTACGAAAGTTGGAGAACAACGTGTGGGCTGTTCTATGGAATAATTTGATATGGGAAATGATGTTATTGATGTTGGTATTGTTGTGATTGTTGGTGGTTGTTGAATTGAGAACTCGGGCTAGGCATATAAACAGGGGAGATGCTGCCCGATTTTCGACAAAATATGGAATAGTTTGATTTGAAACTTGGAGTAAGTGTGCGATAAAGAGGCTAACATTGGTGTAAATTCTCTTAAATGTAGACTTGCGAGCTTGGACGAATCAGCGTAGCTAATAGGAGGTTGAACAGGTATGTTAAGGCTCGTCCCTTTCTTTCAAAGGCATGATTCCTGCGTTACGATTTCATAAATGCTTCCATAGCCTCTTTGTTTTCAAAAGTTAGAAGTCTATGATTCCAAGGCACGATTCCTTTCCCGATAACCCGTAAATGTTTTCCCAAAATGTCCGCATTTTTCCAAAACAGAGGTTTATGATTTTGTAAGCTCTTATGATAACAAGGATGGACATGTTTTTATCATGATTCTTAAAAGTTCCCTACGATACTAAAGATGAGATGTTTTCCATAATGTCTTTATCCTCAAATGTTACAGTTTCATGATTCCAAGAGTTTCTTATGACGCTGAAGATGAGTATGCTTTATAAGAATAAAAAAGATGAGATGTTTTCTATGATGCGCATGATGACGATGATTTTGATTCGAGAAGTTCCAAAGCTTATGATTTTAATGCTATTATGAGATTATCGAGTTTATTTCATGATTTCCTTGAGTTGCTCATTGTTGTTGGCCTCACCTCATGAATTGTTCCTTCGAGGTGAGATATATCGATGATGATTATTCCATAATATAGATCGGAGGTTACCGACCTTACGTCACTCTGATAGAGTTGTAGCTTTCACTTGGGCTCTCATGCATGATTTATAATTATGTATGTATTTTAATAACACCGTGCCTACATGGTCGGGCAGTATAACACCGCGCCGTCCAATAGGCGGCCGGGCAGACACACCACTGCAGTGGGCAGTTTATGATTACCCCGGATGCGGGAGGCCTGGACGTGGGCTAATGATGATCACACCGTGCCTAAATGGCCGGGCATCATTACACCGTACCTATATGGTCGGGCAGTTTATTTGCAAATATTTATATGTTTTTCGAAAGAAAGCTAGCATGCATGGCCTCCGCCCTAAGAGGCACTCATATGTACAGGTTATTCTTTTATCTTACGATATGCTCTATATTTCCCTTCGACTATTATTCATACTTTACATCCCTTATTATGTTACTATTCATGCCTTACATACTCAGTACATTGCTCGTACTGACGTCCCTTCCTGTGGACGCTGCGTTTCAGGCCACGCAGGTGTATACAAATGAGTAGAGGATATTGCTAGAAGATGTTCCAGCTGGATTGGCGTGCTCCATTTCCTTCCGGAGTGTTGCCGAGTCAGAGTATCTATGTTATGGTATATAGCATGTTAGAGACTTTGCAGACAGAGTCACGTGTATGACATGTCAGTCTTGTAAGCGGCTCTGCAAGCCGATGTATCATTATGCATTATGTTACAAGTTTCATATGATTATAGATTTTACTTGATTTAAGAACGACAAAAAGAATGTTTTTGGAAATCTTTCATTATGCATTTCATTTCGAGATTTAAGAGTACAGTGAGATTATGAACATAGCGAGAACTAGCGGGTTCGCTCGGCTCTAAGTAAGGGGTCGGGTGCCCATCATGCCCTATCAGGAATGGGGTGTGACATCGTCATTTTTTTAAGTGTAAATACATTCAAATACAGTCGAATATATTCAAATACAGCCAAAACAAAATGATAAATCAACACTGAAATACAGCGAAAACAAAGGATTATCAATATATAAATATAATGAAATACCCAACTCCTTTGTGTATTTAAAGGATTTACTCCACTATTTTATGATACATGTATTTCGCTGTATTTAAAAAATGGAAATACAGCCGAAATCACATAAAAGGCAGCTACAGTTTTTAAAGTACAAACTTGTAGCTATATATTGTTAGGAGCTTATAAAAGGTAGCTGTTTATGTAAGTTTTTCATTATTATTCAAGACAGTGAACTTAACTCTTATGATGGAATCCTATAGGGCAATTCTGCGAATTGCCCTTGTTTTGGGGTGGTCTTTAAATTTTGCCCCTCATATTTGTAATCTTTAAATTTAGCCCTTCGGCTAAAACCCATGGGTTCCAGGTTCGAACCCCCACTCAGTCAAAAATTTTAAAAAAATTCGCAAGGCAGAGTTTGAATTTCGTTATGCCCCCATCGACAAAATTTTAGTTATGTTTAACCAAAAGTCTGTTGATGGGGGCAGACTTTGCCTTGAGGCATATATATATATATATATATATATATATTTTTTTTTTACTTTTTAAGGTTAACTTTTAGTTATGCCTTAACTAAAAATGTGCCCCATAAGATATAACTAAAAGTATGCCCCATAAGGTGGAATTTTCCTTAAGGAATAACTAAAATTATGCCGGACCCGGCATAATTATAAGTTCCGCCTTATAAGGCAAAGTTTATACCTTAAGGAAAAGTTCCGCCTTAGGGGCATACTTTTAGTTATGCCTTAACTAAAAGTCTGCCTCATAAGGCATAACTAAAAATATGCCCCATAAGGCGGAACTTTTTCTTAAGGCATAACTAAAAGTTTGCCTTATAATGCAAAGTCTATGTCTTAAGGAAAAATTATGCCTTATATGGGGCATACTTTTAGTTATGCTTTAACTAAAAGTCTGCCCCATAAGGCATAACTAGGAAAAAACTTTTAGTTAAGGCTTAACTAAAAGTCTGCCCATAAGTATGCCGGACCCGACATACACTTCTTAAGGAATAACCAAAGTTATGCCGGACCAGGCATACTTATGCCAAGTCTGCCCATAAGGCATGAGTATGCCGGGTCCGGCATAACTTTGGTTATTCCTTAACAAGTGTATGCCGGGTCCGGCATACGCGCGACCCAAACCTTGCCTTGTGATTTTTTTTTTAATTTATGCTTGAGCGGGAGTTCGAACTCAGGGCAAAAATTAAAGACCAGCAATACGGGGGGCAAAATTTAAAGACCACAAATATGAGGGGCAAAATTTAAAGACACCCCCCCCCCCCCCCCCCCCCCCGGGCCCAAAAGAAGGGCAATCCGCGCCAAAAAATGAATCCTATACGGTTACAATGAGCACTATATAGTGTAGGGTTATTGAAAACTCACTAGTAATACATATATGAAATAGGTGTATATTAGTTATAATATAGTTTTATACTGAAAAGTGGAGACAAAATGTTGTAATAGTAATTTATTGTTGTTTTAATAATTCTAAGTTTTATGATAAGATTATTTCTCTTATATTGTAGTCTATTTGATCAAGCTTCTTGGAAGCCAAAAATATTTATGTTTTCCAAATGCTTATTTTAGAGAGTTGAGATGTTTGATCAAGTATTTTTTTAGAAAAAAATAAGTCCGTTTTAGTATAAGTAAAACTTATTTTTTAGAAGCTAAAAAAAGTGGTATTTTTTCAGAAGCACAACATTGGTCAAGCAAAAATTGCGTTCTAATATTGATAGAAAGTGATATTCAAATTGACCAAAGACAAATTTTTTATTCTCCAAGATTACTTTTTCAAAAAGTACTCTTGACCAATGGTTTCTTCAAAATAAACAAATTATAGAAGTTTAACCAAACAATCTATAACGATGCATCATCTTTTATTGTAATAAAATATAGTGTAGGAGTGATAGTCCCTCCATCCCATAATGCTTGTCATATTTTAGTTTTTAAGAATTAAATTATAGTATTAATTTGATCAACATTTTAAGATATATTTTTTCACAATATTGATATAAGAATAATTATAACTTATAACACTTTTCGTGTAATTTTTGAATAGCTAAATTATAATTTTTAAAATATTGAATTAATATAATCTAATTTAACTCACAAATTAATCAACTTAAGAGTATGCTCGGTATGAAGGAAAAATAAGAAGGTATCTTACTTATTTTCTTGTGTTCGGTATGTAAGCAAAAAATATTATCATAAAAACATTTGTATGTAATCTAGACAAATAGTATAGGAGGTGGGGGTAGGTGTAGATGTAGGGGCAGGTGTGTGGGGTGATAGAGATGGGGCTACTGGGGTGAGGGTGAAGATGCGGTGCGTTGAGAATGAGAAGGACACAATCAATTTGAAATGTCATTTGTGAAACTTATTTTCAATAGACACAATATATTTGTACTTTAGGCGTCTAATATATCATATCCTTCGTTGAAATATCTAAATAAAAATCATGACAAATTTAAAGGGCTATCTATATATTTGGCCCAAAGTTTTTAACCAAACCAACATGAAAAAGTTCAAAAACATTTTTTCCTCACTACAGAACACACACTAACTCTCAAAACATGACAAGACAAAGGGGGCAATAAAAATCTAGAGAGTTTCCTAGTTGGAAATAGCTATTGGGGTGGGTCTACCCATAAAGGTACTAATTAGCCCGTGCTATATTGTATAAATACAGTGTAAGAAAGAGGAAAATTTTCCACATTAATATGACTGTTAGAATTTACACGACTGGTGAAACAAATCGTGGTTGCTGCAGATCCGCCTATGGAGAACCCGTAAGTCTAAAATATTGTAAAATGGGAGTGTGAGAGGAGAGGAGTATGAAACAACAGAAAGATACAAAGAGAAGGAAAATGGGGGAAATGGCCAATAAACAAACTTGTTGATATTTCTTTACTCTGCAGTCCTTGCATGAAATTCAAAAGCTACAAAACAGCAATCCGACGTATTAGTCTTTATTTATCCCTAAAATAGAGCCCAATACGAAAACATCCGTCAATCTCACACACCCATCAAAACTCTTAGCACTTGTCGTTTCATTGCCGTCCCAATATTCTATTCTATGCATATTCTACTACTACTAGTCAAATTTAAAATACGGAAAATTACCCTTTATGTCTACTGGGGGTATATATTCATACCACGTAGCTTATATTTTGAGTTTGTTAGCCCCATATTTGTGTGTAACCACCTTTTATACGCTATTATACACTTTTATATAAAGGTTGATAGGGTATGTGCTCTATGTATTGATTTTTGACAGTGAATTAGGCATGAAACCTTTAAGTTTTTTGAAATAAAATTTATATATTTAAAAACTATTAAAAGGTATCGTAAATCACAATAATTGTCAATCCAAATTATTTACTAAAAGATATATGAAAAATTTATTGTCAAAATGTTTGTTTGAATCTCGAAATTCGAAAGGTGCGAGAGTATTGTATATTGGGTTAAAGTGGTGTAATATTTTATGTTGGACCGTATATTTTTGAAAATTTCCCTTTAAAATAGGGGTCTTTCCCTCTTCTTCAAGAACCACCATTTCACCTACCAGTTTTTTCACTGTGAAAAAAATTCTTGAGAGTAATAATAGTGGAAAATGAAGAGGTATAGGAATGGAGAGATATGGGATTTTGAGCAAGAAATGCAGCTATTAGGAGATGAGTTTTGTGATCAAAGAGAAGTGATATTGGGATTGGATGGTGATACTACTTGTACTGTGTGTGTTTGTATGCCTCTTATCCCTTTTGCTGATTCACTACCTGACCCTCCTCCCATTCTCTCAAGAGCAGTTGCTGGATGCTCCAATCACAATAGTGTGGGAGGTATTTACTTTGGCCTTTTCTTTTTCTGTTGTTAAAACTTAACACATCATACTATAATTCCACAAGTAATTCATGTGTTTTTTTTATAACTGTGATGCTCGAGCCAGCTTACGCGCACCTCGATTTATCCAACGGGATACCTGCCACCTCCCACTAGCAACAAGTACCAGATAACTCTATCCACTAAGGCTATGACGGATGGAAAAAAATGTTTTCTGTCTTTGCCGGAATTTGAACCTGAGACCTCATGGTTCTCAACCCACTTCACTGACCACTAGGCGACACCCTTAGGTGCATAATTCATCCTTTTTATGAATGTCAACTAAGTATCATAAGTAAATTGTTCCTAGTTATTCAATCATTTGATAATCAGAGTCATTCTATGAGTCTCACTCAATAGAATTTGATCAATCCTATTTTTTGGAGAACTTCCTTACCCCTACCGTTGTGGGCTAGAGTGGCCTTATAACTTGTAACATTTTGATAAATTATTGGGAATATAGGCAAAGCATGTGTTGCAGCACTGGCAGAGTTAATAATTGAAAATAACCTGTTTCATAAATAGCAAACATCAGAACTTTTTAGGGATTATGTATTTTTCTGAAAGATTTGAACTTTATATACTGACTTTGTAAATATTTCTTACACTGATTAGATTAACTCATGATAACAGGTTACTTACTATTTTTACTAGATTAACAATTTACTGTTTATCATAAAGACTTACTTTACATAAGTTCCCTTTAGATACTGTTGTAATACATACAGTGGAAAGATTGAAATGGCGTCTACCATGGAAGTTTCATTTCAAGGAATAACATATTATGATACTTTGTTTTTTTGGTCAAGTTATGAAATTAGATGAGAAAGGGGAGTGCCCTATCTATTGAGAGACGCAGGAAAACTAGGAAAATGAGTGGCTTCCATCCCTAAATCGAATTGCTGGAACCATTTTGATCGCCTTTTCAATAATTGATTTTTCCAAACGGATTGTATTCAGTCTTGGGAAGTTAATGGTTGATTAGCAAGAGTAGTAGAACATATTCCATGAAAGCAAAAATAAAAAAGTTGGAATCCATAGTTGTCTTGTGATGAAGAGATGTCTTTTTTGTTGCTGAAAGGTATCGTCACGACAACTCAATTTGTACTATAAGCTACTTGTGGCCCCCATGGTTTAGTAAAAGGGAGGGATGTGTTTTCTTTATCCCAAGGTTCATTTGTGACTCCAAAAGAACAAGATTGTGTAAACAAGACAGAGGAAGAATGTAGGGAATCTATCATATTTTTTTCTGGAAATATGCTCCTCAGGCACTTGAACCTGCTATCCTAGAAAAGAAAATAGAGCTCAGATCAACATGAACATTTCAACTATCTGATTGTAACAAGGTGTTCGGTATACTTTTCTGGTGTCGGATGTACTTCTCTCTATGTCTATCCTTCTCAAGGAGATGACACCGTATCCTGATCTCTTTCTGTTTGAGGAAATGGATAAGGCAGATATCTGTTTGTGGGAGGGGCAAACAGTGACCTTCAGTTAAAGATATATATATTTTTGTGCTTTCTATGTAGACAATTGCGAGGATATGTGACAGGCAAGTGTTATTCGCTATCGTTCCAATTTCGTTTACTCTATTTAAGAATCAGTACTCTACTGCCCATAGTTCTCAATATATATCTTTTTACAGAAAGCGCCGCGAGGGATGCTCTAGAGCTAGTCATGGCTGATGCTCTATCAAAAGCAGGCTCAACACGTTTCTGTGTACAAGCTGTTTGTTTGGCTGTCTCTGGCGTCAACCATCCAACAGATGTAGAGCGAATAATGAACTGGCTTAGGTATGCTTTAAAAAATTGATACTTTCGTGTTGTCTTTCCATGTCAATTTTTTCATGTGATTTAAAGTGTGTGTCCAGCACTAGTGGTTAGTTTCTAAATGCTGTGTTCCTAGTGTGCCCTGTGCTTCTACGAGGTGAAATGAAGTGCTATTAGAGAATTGTACCAAGGCCATTTGAAATGGTTGGGAAGTTTGGAAATCATTATATGATCTTTATTGAAAATTCTCTTACTATGCATTGTGTCGTCCTTTGTTCTTCTTACTTAATTATTGGAGACTTGACTCCATGTGTCACCATTTGGCATATCATCTTGTGAGTCGTGACTGGAGATGTCTCTTTCATTTTTCTTCCCATCTTCTATACTTGTCATTGCTCTTTATTTGGATTCATCACACTGCTGTTTATCTGCTATACTCATGATTTTCTTTTCTTTGACTTCATATTACTTTGTATACATTTATCTTTTTCTAAATTTCTTTCCCTTAATTTGTTGTAGAGATATATTCCCCAGCCATGTCCAATTCTTTGTTCAGAATGATGCAGTAGCAGCTCTTGCAAGTGGAACAATGGGAAAGCTTCATGGTTGTGTCCTTATTGCTGGTACAGGAACAATCGCTTATGGTTTCACTGAAGATGGGAGAGACGCTCGAGCTGCTGGTGCTGGACCTGTATTGGGAGATTGGGGAAGGTATGCATTTTGCGTCATCACTGCATTTGCCATCTTATTTTCATGAGTTAAAGTGTTATTTCATCATTTTGGCTTCTTCTCCCTCACCTCCCAAGTCCATTGTCTACTGTGAACATTGAGAGCCAATAAATGTTTTGATCTTTGGCTGACAACTAGATCAAAATATGGGCACTTTCATCTGAAGGTTTTTTCCTTAGTTTATATCTTCCAAACCTCATACCAGATTCCATTACCTTGTCATTTTAAGTTTCCATTTGTTTATACTGTCTCAAACTACCTGGTGCTGTGCACATTTGTTTTAATCCAGTTCGAGAAATTTTATTTCCTAAATTTTTCCTATTGATTTACCTAGGCAGCAATGGCCTTCTAAAACTTTTGGTGGTTGTACTTTTCCTTTGTTGGTTAAATTAAAGGATCTATTTCTTGTCCATGCAGTGGATATGGTATAGCTGCACAGGCATTGACTGCTGCAGTTAGAGCCTATGATGGTCGTGGTCCATACACTGCACTTACATCAAGTATTCTAAGGAAGCTGGATCTTTCTTCTCCTGATGAACTTATCGGGTACTTGGTCAAAACTTAAATCATTAATCTCATCAACTTCGCTTATGAGTCGGTTTTAAATAATTATTGCTTAGACATGAACAAAGAGTAGCTCATACAGGCAAAATTTGTTATCGAAAAGATGCATGCACATTTATTACTTATGTTGTTAAAGAGTTTTTCTTTTTAATGCATAGGGAATACATTTGAACTCGACACCTTAGATGTCAAAGGAACAATATTTGAAATATTCAACGATATTACATATTTAACTTTGCAAGCTTATGTTCAATGGTGGATCCAGGATTTTTACTTAAGGGATTCGAAAAAAACAACAAAAGCTAAATATAAAAATAATGTTGTTCCTGGGAATCGAACCTAGGACGCTAAAGACAATTTTGAACACCCTGGGTTACTTGAGCTAACCTTTTGCATTTATTCAGGGTATTCAAAAGTATATATATGTACATAAACACAAAAAATCTACCCTATCTATACATTGTAATTTTTTGGGGCGAACACCCTCACTGGGCTGTAGATCCGCCCCTGCTTATGCTTAAATTGAATTATAGTATGAGTTCCTCGTCTAATATATAAAGCATTTTTTGATTAATCAAAGTACCATTTCTCATCTTTAAAATAATTTACCAGAGAAAGGAGTCCATGTGTCCCTTGTGTGCTTGTGAATTGTTTTATCATGGACAAAGCACTTGCGAAACAAATATTGAGGTTGGAAATTGATTCTAAATAGTACTCTGCATGCTCTGAGATAATATTCTTCATCAACCAAGTGAGGAACAGAGAGAAGAAGCAGACTTAACTTTCACTACCATGGCGCCAATGTTGTAGTAACCTCTTTGAGTAAAATACAAATATAGTATCCTTCTTTTGCCGATCCGTCCAATGTAGGGAAACTATTGGAGTCTCTGATCTCTTCTTAGTTGATTTTCTATGCATCTATATGTTCATGTCTTCGTTAGCCTGAAGAAAGTTTGTTTCATAGCTTGCATTATCCTACACAGTGGATGTCTTTACTGATTTTGCATAACCGGAAGGGATATAGCATTTCTTGTTGCATGCCTGTATTGCTTCTATTCAAGAATAGTAATACTTTGACCTACTAAGTTAGATCTTCTTGATATGCATTTCTGTTTAGATACTTCAATTGCTTTTCATAGTTTCTTCTTGGGGCTTATACGATGTGTATTCGCTAGAACTCTTTGAGTCAGAACATTTTTTCATTAATTTTCAGGTGGACCTATTCAGATCCATCCTGGGCTAGGATTGCAGCTCTTGTTCCAGTTGTAGTGACATGTGCAGAGGGAGGTGATGAAGTAGCAACTAAGATATTGAGAGATGCGGTTCAAGAATTAGCTTCGAGTGTTAAAGCTGTTGTTAGAAGACTGCACTTGTGTGGTGAAGGTATGCTCTCAATCAATTGAGTGATTGCAATAGGACTGCAGTTACATGAAAATGTTTGATATCTTTAATATCTAAACCCCTGCATATGTCTGTAGTAGTCTCTCTGTATTTATTACCTCCTAGCACTGAACTTAACCTTGAAAAATTTGGTACATCAACTTATGTGTTTACTTCTTCTGAACATATGACTTTGCGAACTGTGCTGAAGTATTTTAGATTAGCAGAACTTTAATCATGCTTTAATCTTTTGCTTCTATATGCTTGACTGGAGTCGTGCCTATAAGAGAAAGTAATTGTTGAGAAGTGTGGTGCTGGAAATGGGAATAATAGTGATCTGAAGCAATTGCACTTCTATATTTTCTTCTTGAGATTGCGTATTTACAGGTTCAATCATTTTACACTTCTCCAAATAATGGACTTCCTCAGTTAAATGGTTGGTTTTGAATCACGTTGGGAATGGTATCATCTGATTGAGAATTGATGTCAAGCTAGGGGAATGTGTTTCTTCCATAAGATTAGTGTTTACGTGGAGCTGACAAGGCCAACTTAAAGGTTTTAAAGGGGAAGAACTAGGATAATGTTTGGCTTTTTGAGGTATCAAATATTAGGAGTAGACAATAAAAGTATTAACAGAATGCGATGCGGTGAAAATGACTAAGACAATTCTTCTTTAAGTAAACTGTGATATAATATTCGGACTTGAAACTCCTGGGTGATCTAGCAGGTCTCCAGATGTAGCATGCTTGAGAAGTCATTATTACATACTTCTTGTTTCAGCAGCAATCCAGTGTGCCTTGGTTGACTTCATTGTTAAAAGCTCTTTATGTTCCCCCTAGACGTTCTTTTTATTGCATTGTCAAAGTTGTCTTACCTCATCATGTGTGCAAAATTGTCTCCAGGCGTGACTAACAAGTTGATTTTTGAATTGAATTTTCTGTAGACGGAAATGATCCATTTCCTCTTGTTATGGTTGGGGGTGTTCTTGAAGCCAACAAGAAATGGGATATAGGAAGAGAAGTCATTAACTGTATATGCAAGGACTTCCCTGGGGTTCATCCCATTTGTCCGAAGGTAAGCATATTTTCCTCAATATAATTTCTCATATTGAAAATATAAAAAGGTTATACTTTACCAAAAAGCTATCCTGCTAACTGGTACCGTGAACATTGCTCAACCAACATTTAATTTTCTCGACTCTTGTTAATTAGGTGGAGCCTGCCATTGGTGCTGCTTTGCTTGCTTGGAACTTGTTGGCTAGATATAGTCGACAAGGGACTCTGAGAAGTGAAATCTATTCTTCTTAAGAGACTTGATCAATTGTACAGTAGTAAGGATGAATGAAAGGTCATTTCAGCATATACGATCCACAAAGGAAAATATGTATTTTGTTTTTTCCATTTTTCTTATATAGATTCTTCTTCCTCTTGCTTAGGTTCAGCTTTTCTCTCTTTATTTTCCATGTTAGTGGGAATGGTCTGGTTATATACTGAATTTGGTATTACTTAGGAGCCGTTTGGACTTGATTTGAAACCATGGGATCAAATCATGTTTGGAAATGCAATTTGGATTTCTTAAGTTGTATTTTTTCTTATAGACATAAAAATCCATCAAAATGTGAAAACTATCAAAATTTCCAAATTCTTATACAATCTTACCAAATGAGCAAGTCCTAGTTCATAACAAAATTAATACGCTATTAGAAGGCCTTTCTAAAAAATACAACATCAATTGATCAAATTTTAGTTCAATAAAAAGGAAAATTTAACATGAATAATAATGTAATTACTCTTTAATATAATCCTCCCACATGGTACGAACATAAATGATGGTTGATAGAAGTTAATAAGGTTGGTAAATGGTTGGTGGGAGTAATTGTTAAAAATATCTACCAACTTATGGGTCTTTTATTTACAAAATATAAACTTATAGGTCAAGTTTTACATTTAAAATTTTTGAAATCATGATTTCAAATTCCAAATTATATCTTTCTGGATGATTTGGAATTTCATGTCATGAGATGAAATTGCATGTCCAAACGCAATATTTCATCTCATGACAAGTCATGAGATGAAATCGCACGTCCAAACGCCTACTTAGTAAAGTAATTCTGCTTATCATTTGTATTCTACCCTTATTGAATACAAGATTTATGTTAGCTCCTTCGTGTTTCTCTTTTCCTACTCTTCGCATGACTGAGAATTTGGAGTCTTTATTCCTTTTTCTTTTTTATTTGGAGTAATGAGGTATCAGTGTGTCTACCTACTCTATAAGCAGAAATTCGGCGGAATGCATCGACAACTCCTTACACTTGTCAGTGTATTCCATTTGACATAATACATAAACAAGCCCTCGAACTTGGTCTCAGCTAGCAAGTATGCCCTCCAACTTTGGGTGTGCACAAGTAGGCACGACACCTCAACTTGTATAAAGTTAAATATGTAAACACAGATGTTGATGTGACACATAAAGTTTGGAAGTGTCTAGATGATCGTTTTGTAAGTTGGAGTGTTCAATTGACAAAGGGGAAACAAGTTGATGTGCCTACTTGTGCACACCCAAAGTTAGAGGGCATACTTGTGAGCTGAGACCAAGTTTGAGGGTCTGTTTATGTATTATGCCTATTTTATTTAGTCACTCGAACTATGACATATTTCAATTGAACACTTGAAAATATGATAAAGCGTTCGTATTCGATAGTTCTGACTCAAATTTTGGAAAAACTTCTACACGTGTTGTTATTTGGCACAATTATTTGCCACAAGGGCAAATTTGAATGTTTAATATACATACATTCTTTTAATATACATAGTCCAAAATTGCACAAACTGCTACATCTATACAAATCAAAGTTGCTTAATTGTGCCAATAGCTCTGCACCCCCTTTGATTACTTCAAGTGTTTGAGAGAATAGCTCATTTTGTGGCACATTTTTTAGTTTGTCGCGCAATTGATGCTTAGCTTTTCTTAGTTGAGCTACCAACTGGGGCATTTGCATATCATCTTCTGTAGGTGCTGATGAGACAAAAAAGCAACTAGCATTTCCAATGTAGTTTAGTGGCACTGGTGGGCGCAAACCCATGATATGGCACAGTAAAGATGGTTTGAATGAACCCGAATTATTATTCCTCTTTGCTGAAGCAGCCGCAGCACACCTGTGAACAAGTGCTGTGGCAACTTCAACTCGGGTTGGATTCTCAACACCTGATTCAGCAAAAGCTATGGCCTTCAGTCTGCCTAATGCAGAGGAGGAATAATGGTACAATCTTGTCACACATTCTTGATTTTCGGGCTCGAAATTTGGTAAAGTTGAAGGATCACTAGTTGGTGGAAAGAATGAAGTTCCATCAAACTGAGTAGATGGTTTTGCACCCAAATCACGAGTTAATGCAGCCCAATCATTGATGAATTTGATTACACAATATGCATCGGCGACCTTGTGTGAGATGCATATACTAATTGCTATTCCACCGCAATCAAAATGTGTAAGCTGAGCCACTACTAAACTTCCGTCATATGAAGTGTTCCAAGGCAAACCTTGTGGATAAGCTAATTTTGTAGCATCATGGTAATTAGGGTGGCTGAGAATTTTAGACATGGAACTATTGACTCGAACATTATAAAACTCAGCTCCCCTATCATCACAATCGATAAAGACATTGTCCTTGATTGTTCCAGCAAATGGATAATACGAGGTCAATACTTCCGCAAAGGAATTTTCAAGAAGCTGGGATATGTGGTTTTGGTCATATGATGAATTTGTGCGTTTGGGGTAGAAGAAAGCCAATGGATTATGTGCGGGACTAACCAATTGATCCATGAAAGAGAGATTGTGACGTCTAAGTGAAGAAGGGATTGGAGTGGAGGGCTTAATGATCTTCTTGGAGATCGATACAACCTGTGATTTTGCACTAGCCATCTTTTGTGTTACTGTCGAGGGACTTTGATTTGTATTGTTCACACGGTTGAGTGTGAATTTATATACTACATAGCAATTTAACAGAGGCAATTCTTTCTTGAACTAGCTTGGCATTATAGAATTGAAGGATCCAAAAGATCCACCGTCAGTTGACATTTTCATTCACTGATCGTGCTAAAAGATGGAGCATTTATTAAATTCAATCTATTTGCAAATCTTGAAGAGATCATCAAGAATCAAGAATAGTTAAAATTATGGTGGAAGGTTGAAATTCGTTTCTTCCAACTAGGCATAATGTCATTAGATAGGTTATGGCCTACCAACTAAGAGATGTTGGGTTGCACTTCACCGCCATTACTTTGAGACTCTTTGAGTCAAATTAAGTACCAACATGGATTAACTTTGTTCAGAATTATAACATAAAAACAAATATAAAAAACTCTTTCTTCAGCATTGATATGATACATATCATCTGCACATGTTCATAAAAACTTCACGGGCAGTCTGTTTTGAAATCGTCATTTAATTATTACCCACTTATTAAAAATATCTGCCTATATATTCACTTATGCAGTGTCTGAAGTTAGGCTTGACAAACTCAAACTTTAGACACAATGTTTGAAGTTACATACAGGTGAAGTTCATGCATTTTCTGCCTGAAGTGTAGCCATTTTTGCCTAAAACTTCAGTCATATGTGGCTGAAGTTTAGTAATTTTGCCTAACTTCAGCCATATTTTTTTCTTGAACTTCATCTATATGTGGATGGACCTCCGACAAAAATGAATGAAGATAGGAAAAAATGACTAAAATGGCTGAAGTTCGAGCAAAATATGGTTGATATCAGGCAAAATTGATGCGGCTAAAGTTCAGGCAAACATGACGAACTTCAGCCACATATGGTTGAAGTTAAGACAAAAATGGCTAAACTCCAATCATAAGTGCAGGCAAAACTATATTTTTTTTTTTAATTTTCCCAGGTTGTCTGGGGTGTTGTATTTCAGAAGCAAAAGATTACAAGAGGTGGACTTGGCCTTGAACCTCTGGATACAACACTAGAGGATAATACAATTTCCAATCAACAGGGAAGTGAAGCTAAACTCTTAGCTAACAGCAACCCTTACAAAAGTATGACTCTTATACAATTTAGCTTACAAAAAAACTTGCCTTATCATATTTGATCCTTATTGAAGGCATTTGGCTCTTGTCCAGCTGGAATAGACCTTTAGCCCCTACAGGAAGTTGCTGATAGGAGTCATATAAGGTAAAATTCTGGCTGCCTGCAGCATTCTTGGCTAAATAGTCTGCTACTCTATTTGCCTCTCTAAAACAGTGCTCCACTTTGATATTTGCTTGTATCTTCTTTTCTTTAATATCCTCCATGATCCAGTTCAGGTAGTAGTTTAGGCTCTTGTTGTCATTGATCATCTGAACCAGGACAGTTGAGTCTACTTCTAGCATGAAACGAGAGTAGTTTTTCTGAATACAGAGATTTATCCCATACTTTGCAGCCATTGCCTCAGCTTCTATGTTACTTGCACATTGAATGGGTACTGAAAAACCAAGAACCATGTTACCCTCTTCATTTCTCAGTATACCTCCTATCCCTACGTTGACATTAGCTGATTTAAAACTGCCATCTATGTTCAGTTGGTAGTTTCCTCCAGTAGGTAGTTTCCAACAAACTATGATAGATTTAGGACTGGTTTAAGTTTGAAGAGGGTGTCACAAAAGGAAATCCAAGAAAATGTCAAGGGATTAGAAGGGAAAGCTTGCAAAATGGACTTTTGAATGTTCCTTTCTGCTTGTTGGATCATTAGATACACACTGAACTTTTTTCTTTCTCCATATTTACACTCACAATTTTGTTTCCAAATTTCCCAGCAAATGAACAACGGGACAATTTGAACAACCTTTTTGTGAACTTCATTGACACTCCTTTGATTCCACCAGGTGTGTAACATATACCTGAAAGTACTCTGCTGTGTATTAATACCCAGTGGAATTCCAAAATGTCTCCAGATCTTCTGAGCAACTTCACCATTAATAAAAACATGTTGCATATTTTCTGCTACCTGTGGTTGACAGCAGTTGCATGTGGAATTCCTATTGATGTTGATTCTAGACAAAAAATCATCAAAAGGGACTTTCCCTTGCCATAACCTCCAGGTTAGAAAGGAAATCTTAAAAGGGGTGTGGGAATTCTAGATGTTGCCAAGAAACTGGTTAGTAGGATTTTTAGTTCTGATGCTATGCCAAGCAGACTTGTTGGAATATTTTCCATCAACTGTTAAATCCCAGAAGACTTTATCCTTCTTGTGTTGGTTACCAATACCAATGGTACTAATATGATCCACCATATCTTCAGTAATAATACCTCTCAACTTCTGAAAATTCCAAGTACTATTTTGAATAAAGAGACTGACTAGAGTACTGATGCTCTTTCTACTATCAGGGTAAGAGTGTGCCAGTGGTCCTTTGCCTGTCCAATTATCCCACCAGAAGCTACAAGAGCCAGAGTTAATCTGCCAAATCATGTGCTTTTCAGTATTGCTTCTAACTTGAGTCATCATCTTCCACAGATGAGAATTACTTGATGCCCACTGCTTGGTGGTACAATGGGCCCTTACACAATAATTGTTGATCAAAAAAGTTGCCCAAAGGGAAGGGACTGCTCTGAATCTCGCACCATCTTTTAGTAGCTAGAACCTTACTTTGATCCTCCAGGCTCCTGATGCCAATGACACCTTCTGCTTCTGGATAACACAAATTCTTCCAAGAACACCAATGATATTTATTTTGCCCTTGGTCTATTCCCCAAAAGAAGTTAGCAAAGTGTTTTTCCAAAATCTTAAAAATGGCCTTTTGGAAGTGAAAGAGCTTTAAGTGTATAAGTTGGGAGAGCTTGCAAAACATGTTTGATGAGTATTATCTTCCCCCCATAAGACAACATTTTCCCTTGCCAACCACTCAATCTGTTGATGACCTTACTAACCATGTTATCAAAGTACTCAAGGTTTTTCCTGCCAACATATACTGGGCTCCCTAGATAAGTAAAAGGGAAGTCCTTATCCATGAACCCTGTAATATTTCTCATTCTGTTAATTCTGGTAGCAGAGGTTCTTGGGGATGTTAGGAAGAAACTCTTCTCTCTGTTAACCTTTTGGCCTGAGCTTTGTTCATATTTCTTGATCTGCTTCCTTACCAATCTAATGGTTCTAGTTTTTCCACTGCTGAAAATAACTATATCATCTGCATAAGCCAGATGGTTAATTAGAGGACCTCTTCCTGACATTGAAAAAGGTATGAAATTTTCATTTAGCAGAAGATTATTAAGAGATATAGTTAAAACTTCAGCAGCTAGAATGAATAAAAAGGGTGATAATGGGTCTCCCTGTTTTAGCTCTTGAGAAGATGAAAAAAGCCAACCCTTTTGCCATTCAGGATGATTGAATACCACACACCTGAAACAAGATTTAAAATCAAATTAATCCAAGAGTCTGCAAAACCAAATTTCCTAAGGACTTCTGAGACAAAGGTCCAGGACATCCTATCACAGGCTTTGGCCATATCCAATTTCAACACAATGTTACCACCCTTGTTGGTTTTAGAGATGTCTTGAATAATCTCTTGGGCTAATTGAACATTTTCAGTAATCAGTCTATCTTTAACAAAACCAGACTGATTATGAGAAATTAAATTAGGCAATAAAGGATTTAATCTTCTTGCCAAAATTTTAGAAATAATCTTATTGGAAAAGTTAGATAAACTGATTGGTCTAAATTGAGCAAAACAGTCTGGGGTACTAATTTTGGGAATTAGAGCTAAACATGTATGAGAATAGAATTTTATCAGTTTTTTTCCATGAAAAAATTCTATAACAAAGTCAGTTATGTCCTGCTTAATAATGTCCCAGCAGCTTTGAAAGAAAGTGCCATTAAAGCCATCTGGTCCTGTTGTGCTATCTGCACTGAGACTAAAGACTGCTTCTTTGATTTCTTCCTGCGCAGGTAACATAGTTAAGTTAGAATTATTTTGATCAGTAATCAGTTTAAGAATACAATTCAAAATATTATGATCAAGGATAGGATCTGCAAGATTGAAATTAGATTGAAAGTGTTTGACAGCAGCTTTAGCAATGCTGTCCTCCTTCTGTATCCATTTTCCTTTGTGGTTTTGATTCTTCTGATCTGAAGCCTGTTTTTGTTGTTTGTGAGTAGACTGTGGAAATACTTGGTATTTCTGTCTCCCTCTTTGAACCATTGAGTATGAGCCTTTTGCCTGAAGATTGAGTCTTGTAATCCCATCCATTTTGTGTATTCTGCATGAGCCTTGTTCACTTCTTCTCTAGCAATTTCTGAATTGTGAACAATGTCTTGTTCTTCTAGGGTTTGAATCTTTTCGTCCCATTGGGCAACCTATTTATGAATGTCTCCAACTTCATGTCTAGACCAATGAGCCAAAATTTTGCTCAGAGCTTTAAGTTTGAATTGGAGTCTCCACATTGAATTGCCTTGAACTGGAATGTTCCATGAATCTTTGACAATATCCATGAAACCTGGTATCTTAGTCCAACAGTTGAGAAATCTGAAATAGCTAGGATAATCTTGAATGGAGTTTGAACATTTCATTAATAAAGGTCTGTGGTCAGAACCTGTTCTCACAAGATGTCTAACTGAGTTTTTTTGAAATATTTGAGCCCACGGATCATTAATAAAAATTCTATCTAACCTCTTCCAGATCCTTTTTCTAGGTCTTCTGTTGTTATACCAAGTAAATTTGGGTCCTGCATAACCCAAATCAGTTGCCCCACTATTGTTCTAGCAATTAATGAAGTCTATGCTTTTGTTCATTCTATGAGGTTTCCCCCCAATCTTCTCTTCTGGGTCAGTGATGACATTAAAGTCTCCACCTATACACCAAGGTTGAGAAATGAAAGAGTTAACCAGTTCCAAACTATCCCAAATCTCCTTCCTTTCAGAGGAAGAACATTAGCATAGACTGAGGTAACATAGAAATTGTCCTTGTTATAATCATCTGTAAATTTGATTGTAATCTGTTGATCTTCGTTGGCAATAATGTTGGCATTAAGTCCTTTTTTCCAAAAACACCAGATTTGTCCATTGCTATTGGCATGACAAAACTGAAATTTTAGAAACCTCTTATACCCCTCAATCTTGCTGTTATTCATAAAGGGTTCAAAGATAGCCACAAACTGAACATTATTACTACTGCAAAGATTTTTAAGCCTATGAATGGCTTTCTTAGTTCTAACTCCCCTTATATTCCAAAAGATTGCTTTGATCATTGGATATTTTGGGCGGTATCTGCTTTTGTCCTCCTTCCTTGTGAAAGAGCTTTTTTGGAGTTTTCTCTTTTTTCGGATTTCTTGCTTTTGCTTCTTCCTCTCTGAGTGTTGCTATCTTCTATATAATCAGTATCAGAGTCTTTTCCATGATCACTTTTCTGAGAAGTCCTCTCATTCTCATGGCTAACATATTTAGTGTTTGATGACTCCTCCATTATATAATTTTCATAATCCTTTCGTTTGTGCTGTCTCTTTTTGTTGAGATCTTCTTCTTGTTGATTCCTTGTTTTAGTCTCATTTGTTTCTTCCTGATCCTTTGTTTCACTTTTTTTGCTTCCTCTGTTGATATTGCTGGAAACTGAATCTTCCTCCTTAGCTCTAGGGGTTTCTTCTACAACTTCATTTTCTTCCTCAGCATTTGGATCCTTCTGATCACAGCACTGCTCCACAAACAGTTGTATTGGTTCTCGATACTTAGCAGCTGTATCAAGGTTGCTACAAACCCTGCCCTGATTTTTATTTCCTGTCTCCTGTTCTTTTTTTTTATTCTCAGTGTTGTTCCCATCTTGCTCCTAATTGGTATCTTCTTCTCCCTCTTTTGGTATATGCTGATTCTTGGAACTTTCTTCCTACTGAATTTTCTGTTCTTGCTGCCCTTCTTGATCATCCAAATTCCTGCTTTTATCCTGTCTAATCTGAGTTCTTTTGTATCTCTTCCTGGTCTTAATTTCAGCAGAAATCTGTGGCCTGAATACCACCTTACTCTTTTTTTGTGGCATTTTCTTAATTTTCTTCTTTTTCTTGTTCTTGGCAGTTTGCTCATTAGTAGCTTTGAATTGAAATTTAGTTGCTTTACTTTCATTGCTCTGCGCAGTTGGTCCTTCACCCATCTTTCCCACTTGCTGTTTGTTTTTGTGATTGTTTTTCTCCTTAAGTTCATCTCTCAACTTCTTTCTGATTTTTTCTCTTATTGCAGTTCTTTCCATCATCTTGTTTCGATCCTTGTGACATAGCAGCTTCCTTTCCACCTCTGTCAGCCGTTTTTTCTTTCTTTTCATGCTCTGCCCTGTTTTTGATCCTTGTTTTGATCCTGATTCATCTCTTTTTCTTTGTTAGCAGTACCACTTGATTCAGCTTGCTCTAATTCCTTAGCTAGTTTTTCCGCAGCAGCCTTTTCATCAACCTTTTTTTGTTCAACTTTCCTGCATTGTAAAATAGTATGGCCAAGAATTTCACAATAGCTACAGTACTTTGGAACATTTTCGTATTCTAGCTTTTGATAGAACCCTTTTCTTGGACAATCATCATCCTCTGATCCCACAAACACAGACGTAATCTTAGTCTTTGTAAGGTCGACTTCCACCCTTACTTTTTCCATACTAGGTCTAGTTCTGTGCTCAGTTGCCTGGTCCATGGTTAAGGGTTTACCTACAAGCCCAACAATTTGTTTGACGTAGTGCCAGACATGACAGTGAAAAGGTAACTCCGGCAACAACACCCACACCGGAACTATGGGAGAGTCCTCATCAGGTTTGAAATCCGGAGACCATTTTTCCAACCACATTACTTGCCCATCAATTTCTATGGATCTTTTATACCACACTATTTTAAAGTCTTCTTCTATAGAGAATTCCAAGAAAACAGTACGGAAATCAAAGACACCGATGGTAACCTTACCTCTAACGGTGATTTTCTCAGCGAACTTCGATCGAATCTTCTCAATTTGTGGACGGGCTTTTATGAATTTGCCCACAAAAGTGAATTTACATTCATTCGCCATCTCACCGTAGAATTCACTGGTTTTGAAGAGAGCAGCAGGAACGCCATTATGAGAGGTAACCCGAGCTTTAATTTTCGGGTTCCCTAATCGATTTTCCTTAGGGATAGGGTTCCCAGTTGATTGAATTGCTTTAGCATAGTTGTTAATAGGTGGAATTTCTTCCAGTACTGAGGTCGTGGTCCTTTTGTCAAAGTTATTGTCACCTACACGCGCTGGTATCGGAGTCGCCGACGTTGATGCCCAACCGCGAGAGAGGTGAGGAAAATAGTTGTTATGATATAACGGATATTTTTGTGTACGGAGAGCTTTTCTAGAGACAGAATTTTTAAATGGGACTAGGAGTACCGAAAAAGACCTCCAGGCAAAACTATTGGAGTTTCTGATATACCTGACAGTGTCAATACTCATTCTGAATTAGTGGATCCTAGATGAAAGCCCAATTATTAGTTGTTACATATGTATTTAATTGTATTGCAAATGTAATAGCTTGTAGTCATTTTATTTCGGGTCTGATCAGGCCCATTGTATATAAGGACCCGTCGGCCCGTCTAGATGTAATCAATTCATTTCAGACTCCTATTTTAAAAAAAATCTCTCTCTTTCTCGTTTCCTCTCAATAACCCTTGCTGGGGTTCATTCAATTTCGATTCATTCCGCGATTTTAACATAAACTTACTGAACACGGTCATATATGACAGAAGTTCAAGCAAATTAAAAATGGTTGAGCTTTAGGCAGAAATGGTTGAACTTTAGTCATATGAAACTTCAGATATTGTGTTTGAAGTTAGACTTTGTCAAGACTATCTTTAGACATCGTATGTTTGTATGTCTGAATTTCTCTGAAACGGTTACATGTGCAAAAAAAAAAAAAAAAACTTTAAAATTAAAGCGGATGCAAGTTAAATTGGCAGCGGCGAAAATCCGATGCACTTTCCCCCTTTTCTTATAAGGCATAACACCAGTCATACGGTACACACACTTTTGGGCTCCATGATATGTTGGGTCCATCCCATAATTTGATGAAGGAAACATCTCCCTCATTTTAAGGAAGAAAACATTTTCCTTGTATTTGGCAAATTGTCAAGTGCTTGCTTGAGTCACAAATGACATCAATAGGTTCATTTCATCCCTATAAATGGGGAAGCCTTCTATCATTTGTAGCATCACCAATAGCAAGAGAGAAAAACAGCAAGGAAAACACTTGAGTGAGATATATAGGTATTCAGTTTAGGATTGGTTTTTGTAATAGTTGAGTGTGAGAGTTGCTCCTCCTATTGTAATTCTGTTCCGGTTATGAATAGAAGACTTTTCCAATCCTAACATGATAGCATATCCCAAGGAGCATATTCATAAGGTCCGTTGGGCCAAAATTAACAATATGTGTGTATGACTTAAGAAGTGACATTGTGTCACATAAACTGGAACATAAAGAGTACTACTACCCGAAGAAAAACTAAAGCAACCACTGAAAAAATTAAAGAAAAACGTCCAAGCTACCTCCTAGGCATCTTGACAAATGAAAGAGAAAACACTAAAAATAGTAGAAACATGCCCTCTAACTCATGGGATTGTCATACACATAATGGCCCAAAAAGTTTTTCTATAAAAAGATAACAAGAAAAATTTAGTTGTACATATTGTCTCAGTTCAGACGTATCAAACTTGAAATAAACAGTTAATTAATAATTTGCAATTTTGCATGTACTTGATCGATTCATCATCTTCAGAGCACTCCACATCCATTCAGGAGCTCAATATCTTGTTCAAAAATCTCCATCAATGCCTTGTCCAAGGATACCCATGCCTCAATTCCACCACCACTTTTTGTGTCTATAAATAGGACGTGATTCTTGGCTTCGAATTCAATTCGACTCACCCATGACGGACTTCCCCACCCAAAGTCCGCATCATAAAATTGAAATCGACACCAACTTGTGAAATTGTACATCTCCATATCATCTCTTTTGATATGAGCTCCTATCTCTTTTGCATCATTTACCATCCCCAATATCACCTCGTGCCCTCTACATTTGTTTTCATATTTGTCACGAAATTCTAATAATCCTTTTCGTAGTAAAGTCACCAAACCGGGCAGGTCCATTGTGTCGTTCTCCTTGTATATTGACTTGAACAACGCGATGGCATTTCCCATGCAATCACTTGGTAAGGGAACGACGAGTCGTTTTCGTAAGTTAACTGTATGGACCAAAAGTGACGATTTTTCCTTCTTTGATGACAAAGTTGCCATGGCACATTTCCAAATCAGAGCTGACAATGCTTCAACACGAGTTGGCACTAGTACACTATCGCTAACAGTCTTAGCCTTGAGACTCGCAATACACGAAGCATCAAAGAAGAAAATTTTCGTGACATTATTTACTTTTTCAGGTTGCAAGAACAACAATTGTGGTTGATTATTATCAACAGGTGGCAAGAATTTTGCGGTGGGCACAAATTCCAAGATCTTGGCTTTGGGATTGCGACGAGCAGCAATGGCCCAACCATTTATAAGAGTGTTCAAGGTTGGTGCATCTGTAATCTTATGTGAAGCACAAATTCCAATAGTCATCCCTCCACATTCGAAGAATGTCACTTGGACGAGCATCGGAATGGTTGGAGAAAGTAATGATTCCTCGTAGGGGAGGAAACGTCGAAGTAGCTTCATAAAAGAATTAGGTTGTTCAAGAATCTCGTCAAGATGGTAATCATGGGCAAAAGCTTCGGAAAAAGGTACCCCGTTATCGTTGCAATTTATTGAAGTGTAATCGCGATTGATTCTTCCAGCAAAAGGGTAAAAGCGAGCAAGTGTTTGGGACAAGGATTTCTTGAGTAGTAACAATCTTGATAAATTTGTAGCCTTAGCATGCTGTAGGTCTAGTTCTTTAGGAAGAGGATAATATAGAATGAAAGGAACAGTCATTAGTGGAGATAATTGATCCAAAATGGAGAAATCCAAGCATCTAAGGTGATATGGAGTGGGAGAAATTGGTTTGATAAACTCTGTAGAGATTATATCAACCTTTCTTAGTTTCATGGTTGCTGCTTACTTTTCTTTGTTTTCAGCTCTAATTTAAAGCAGAGAAAGGTTGAGTCTGGATTGCATTTATATACTACTTACTAGCAATTCAAGAGAGGCAATTATTTCTTACCCCTATAAGGAAAATCAGAGCCAAAACTGTCAATTCACGACTGTCAACCAAATGTTATTCCTTCCGGTTCATATTATATGATGTTTTTATCTTGGGAACATCCCTTAATGAATTTCACTCAATCCTAAAGATTAAGGGGTGTTTTCACTAAATTGTCCTTAATTGAGTAGTACCTATTTAATATGGTTTCTTTTCTTGGTTATGTAACATCACTTATCTAAATAAGAGTAAATTCGGGAAAGAAAAATTAGTACCTTCTTGATTATGTTAAAAATTACTACTACTATTTATTTTGGATTAAATATAAAAGAGTAAAGCATCACGTAATATGGATTGGATGGAATGGAATAATATATACAGAGTTGAAGTATCCAAATGATCCACCAGCCGTTGAGATTTGGTTTCATCGTGCAACAATATGGAATCTTAATTAAATTTAATTGTAGAGATATTGCTAGTATATTAATTAATTGGCTGCGTATCTTGAAGAGATCAAGAATAGAATAAACTTATTGGAAAATTGGAAGTTTGTCTGTTCCAACCAGGCCTAATGTTATTGGATCGGTTGATCCTACCAATAACGTGGGCTTCAGTTCACCACCATTACAATTTGAGACTTTCAAATGAACTAGATACCAACATTAATTTACATTTTGTATCAGAAATATAATGTAACAAATTTGCAAGAGTCCTAATATACCCTCTTAGGCCTCATTTGTTTGCACTTAATGGAGGTTTGAATTTGAATGGTACAGACCCTATGCCATTACGTGCATTTATTTACATTAAGATCTAAGCACTTATTTGATCTAAATAAATCTTAATCATTAAGATCTTGAACGAAGTCTTAATATCATTAAGAGATATTTTGTATGGATAATTTTTACACCAGCTCCACCCCTCCCCACCTTCTTCCCACCACCCACCCCAACCCCCCCCCCAACCCACCACCCCAACCCCACCTACCCTAACCACTACCCACCCTACCAACCCCACCACCACCCACCCAAACCCTCCACTACCCACCCCCAACCCTACCCCCCACTTACTACCACCCCAACCTCACCTACCCCCACCATCCACCTACCTTACCCCCAACCACCACCACCACCCCTACCTCCGGACCCACTGCACCACCACCACCCTCCACAATCCACCCCACCCCCTAAAACCTAACCCACCACCCACCACCACTATAAACATCTCCATCATTACTAGCAAACATAAATGTTTCATTTTTTTATCAAATAATATTTTTATTTTATTGAATTTGTATTTATTTTCTAATATTTAGTTACTTTTTTATTTGAATTGTATATTTATTATGTTTAAATAAATACATTATGCACATTCAGATGTTGAAAAACAAACAGTTTTAATTATTCAGTATTTAAATCTAGAGACAACATCTTAATCATTCAAATGTGCATTCAGATTTAGATGTCTTAATCTTAATGAAAATAAATTAAGTCTTATCAAATGAACTCATTAACCCCTTATGAGCCCACAATCACATGACATGGAGAGTGTAATTCACTCTCCAATAGAGCATGAGATAAGCAAGAAATTATTATTTTTTTCCAGCATTTTGTTTAATTAGAAATACTTTTTTTTACTTTATTTATTTTAGTTTACTTTTCAATTCTTTTACCCATTATCATCTTCTATCCAACTCCTCACCTCTTTTTCATTTTTTCCGTTATCTTTTTGCTTCTCTTTTTTCTCTTATCTTCTTTCTCCTCTGTTTTTCAAGCTCTTTTCTACATGAGCCTATTGCCCGATACGTCATTGTTCTTTGTCTATTTTTTTTTTCTTTTGACTTACTTTTTATGGAGTTATTATCTATGATTTTTTGGTTAAGGAGTACTACAAAAATCCATTTCAATGGAGTTCTGATCCATCATAACGGTAATGGTTTTGACTTTCAAATTTTAATTAGGTGGAAATTTGACAGTGATCTGAAAGGGCTATAATGGCGGAGGTGATTATAGCAACATCAATAAAAGGAAAAGTTTTACATCCTTAATCATATTTCCAACCCACTCTATCCTCCTCTCAAAACAAAAGACAGAACTAATAATAATAGAGGGCTGGAGCTTATTACGAGAGATAAATAGTGGTGGCTTTGTCAGAGGTTAGTCATGAGCAGCGAGGAGCAAAGGGGATCAGAGGTGGATTCAATATTTTTATTCAGAGTGTTCGGAAAAAAACACCTACATCAGCCCCTAAAGGGGATGGGGTCGGCAGCAAGGAGTAGAGAGGAGGTTAGGGGCGCAAGAATAAAGGAGCAGGGAGAGAGAGAAAAAATCGAAACAAAGAAAAACATAAATAAAAATATAAAATTAAACTAATTTGACCCGTGGCGATCAATGATGGGTAAGTACCACTTCTTTATTATAATTGAGGTTGAACCAGAAAGGTTCTATATATTTATGTCAATTTGTAGCGTATTAGGACCCTCGCAAAATTAAAATGTCCTATTGAAGTGTTTAGTTGGAGGCACTAAGTATGTATTCTGCCAATTATATTTTACATATCATCTATGCATGTCCGTAACTTACTTCTGCCACGTGATAAAACAAAAACAAAAAAAAATACTCTGAACTAATTAGTTCGTAGATGGAATTGGTTATTCTAGCAGAACTGGAATGGCAGTATCAAAGACAAAAATGAAAAAAAAATCTTCTTTTCCTTTTGGTTATGTGTTGTCAATTTGACGAGATAGAGATATGCTAGGGCTAATATTTCCCAAAAAGGAAAAGAGAGATGTTATATGTGGAAAAACAAAGTTAGATATTTTGAGCTACAATATTTTTGGATATTTACTGGAGCTTCTAAAAAGTTATGGATATTATTCTTTAATGTTTATTGTACTTAAGAATTGTTTACATATTTTAGAGTTTTGTTAGAAGATAAGATTAATTAGATTTTCCTTGTAGATGTATCTAGTATCATATCTACAGCTTTCTCTGTACAAGTATAAATACAGGTACCTTCTTCCTTAAAAAGGTTCCCCCTATCCTAAATCTTTTAATATTAGTTAACGATTTTGGGCTAGAAAAAACTCTCCCCAATTTACTTTTCTTCTGCTATTTTCTATATGGTATCAGAGCCATAGCCATCGGCTGACTTTTAGATTTTGTTTCAAGATCAGGTTAGTGGTAGATTCAACTGGTCTTTTAAATGAATTTGAGTGGTCGTGCTAATAGATTTGGGATGAAATTATTGACAAGTCCAACTACAATGTATGAAAGAGCTGCATGGAGTCCTACCTTGTTGAAAAAGATTTGCGGGAAATTATCAATGGCAGTAAAATAAGTCCTCCTGCAGAATAGCATCACATGCAATAAGAGAAAGTAAATTAATATCAAGGGGTAATACATCCTAAAGAGGTCAATCTCTTATAACTTATTGTTAGATAGTTTGTAATATAAGAGGTTTTAAATTGAATAGACACATTCGTTCGTGAAAGGACATTGACTATTCTGAAAAGTCATCTCTCAAATTCTATAAATGTTAGGACACTCTTGAAGTAGCATATAGAAAATTTGCATGTATAAATATGAGTTTTGTTGTATCCTGAAGGGAATTGCTTGTATTTTCCCCAATATGTATATGAGCAATATTTCTTTAAGGAAAATCGATTTATCCACGCCGCAAAGTCATTTCTTCTTCAATTACATTTACCTAGTTTTCTAACAATCTTAAAGAGATATTACTGCAATATATTGTGAAGAAGAAAAAAGATTATAGTGAAGAAAACTCAGTTGCAGTGTAATATATCGGGGGCAACAAAATATTGAAGGTGAAATCATAATAGAAGGCGATGTTGCCGTGAAATTATAGTTGTCGCCGTGAAATTACAGTTTTGCCCTCAAAGTTGTAATTTTTGTGCACGCCTGCAATGATTTATGACTGCTATAGATTGTACTTTGTTTTCTCCATCTTCAATGGTATTCTTAGATAATTGCCCTGGGAAAATCATACTGAGACAATGTTTTGATGCATGAAAAGAGACAAACAAATTAAATGTAATTTTCCGCATCCTTTGGTTGAAATAGAATCACAGAAAAAAGGACATGGGATCATACTTAATGAAATTGTAAAAGTTATTATAGGAGGAATCCTGTGGTGGCTTATGAATAGGATTTTGACACAAATAAATGTTAGGGTATGGGGAATTCATAGTTTGCCACCATATGGAAATTTTCAACTAATTGGTTTCAATTAATCAGTGATATTTTGGTTCCTTCATCCCTGTCTCCTTGTTATGACTTTGAAAGAAAAAAATCCATGCGATCTTGTAGCAATATTTGTGTTATTGGAGAGTTTTTATTTAAAATTACTGATCAAATCAAGAATGAAGTCAGAAAGTCAGAGATTAGAATGGACTCTTACGAGATTATTTATGACGAAATGGTTTAGAATTTGAGTTGGCCCCAGACAATGTGGAAGCCACGAATCAAGAAGAAAGTGTCAAACAAAAAGAAGATCAGGTTCTACTTTCTTAACTCTACTTATTTTTCGTGAATTTCTGCCCTTTGTGATTTTTGTGAAATTTATTTCCATAAATATAGGGTAGATGACCCACTTGTGATGATCAACAACAGCAACATACTCGGTGTAATCCCACAAGTGTGTATGAGGAGGGTAGGATGTGTTAAAATATAACTATTTCATTATTTATGACTTATTATTTATTTATGTATTCTTTGTAAGTATCCTTGTATTCTTTATAATTATCTTCTACTCTCTTAGTAGTTATCCCCCGTAGCTATCCTTTGGCTTTGTAAAGCTATATAAGTAGTTCATGTATACATCAATAGAACAGAAGAGTGATGGCTTCTTAAGTCTTCTTGTCATTCTTATTATTTTACATGGTATCAGAGCCCTAAAAGAATTCCTTTTCACGCTTTTCATTAAGTCTGTTGTTCCCGTCACTTCTTCCTCTTTCACTTCTCCCACTCCAATCATCACCTCTACCCATTCTTTTGCTATTAAACTTACACCAAAAAATTATTTGGCATGGAAAACTCAATTTATTCCTCTTCTAAATTACCAAAATCTTCATGGTTTCATCAATGGCACTACTTGCGCTCCCTCTGCCACTGTTGCCTCTTCCACTGATCCCACAGCTGAAATCATGTGGGTGAGCTCTCTTCTTCAAGAACTTGGCTTCCCACCCCGCGTCCCTGCTATCATGTGGTGTGATAACATCGATGCAATTTATTTGAGTGCCAATCCCGTTTTCCATGCCCGCACCAAGCATATTGAATTAGACTATCACTTTGTGCGGGAGCAAATTAAGTTAGGTACGCTTTCAGTTTGCTTCATTTCCAATGCAGACCAAATTGCGGATATCATGACGAAACCGCTTGGACAGCAGCTCTTCTCTATGCATTTCAGTAAGCTTCATCTCTGTTTCACGTCGGCATCAGCTTTAGTGGGGGGTGTTAAAATATAATTATTTCATTATCTATGACTTGTTATTTATTTATGTATTCTTTGTAATTATCTTTGTATTCTTTGTAATTATTTTCTACCCTCTTAGTAGTTATCCTCCGTAGCTATCCTTTGGCTTTGTAAAGCTATATAAATAGTTCACGCATACATCAATAGAATAGAAGAGTGATTGTCTTCTTAAGTCTTCTTTTCTTTCTTATTATTTTACAAGATGTACGCAGACCTTACCTCAACCACTTGTGATGATCATGAAATACATTCTAAATAAGTTTAAGAATAACGTATTTGATATGTTTATTATAAATTTATTATTTTGCACCAAAGAATATTATCATGGCATAACTATGTGACGTAAAGCTCATGTGAATTTTACTTTCAAGTTGTGGGATGATATATATGAATTCTTTTATTTTGATGGATAATATTTATACTAGAAAGTTGTTAGCATAATTTAAAATCTAGAGAAAAGGTACTTTATTTGCAGATCATTTTGGGTACATTAGCCGTTGAAGCGCTTTTGTAATAGTAACGTCTTTGTATTATAACAAAATGAGTTTATAATGTTGAATGTTTTAATTGGAATCAAAATGATTTACGAAGTAATTCTATGTAAGTTAATTTACATTATTCAGAGCAAAACGCAACGGAAATAATAGATCGACATACCTCCAGCCATTGTTGGGAAGTCGTCGGTCGTGTCTCCTTCTTCCGGTGAGTCCTTTCTACTCGAAGGATCTTCTAAGCACTCAAAACCTCACTCTTAGATGGTATGGAGTCAAAAGAAGTAATGTGCTTAGGGACCCTTGAACCAAAATGCAGAATATATAACTATGCTTCCATCAAGGACGGTTTTCAGTATTGCTGTGATGGACAGCAGTTGCAAGAGGTTATAGGAAGTTTTTACAACATGGAGGAGTTACTAACCTTTAGAATAGTGAGTGGGCCCTTGTCTTACGAACCACTTCAGCAAAAAGCTTACATTCTCCCACTTGGTCCGTATACTCTAATTCCATAAATGAAACATAATACATGAATCATGGCGATAGTTCCTCTAAGAGCAAGTAGTATCTTCCATGCATCACGATGCACTATGCCTCTAAACGTTTGCCCATATTACTTAATGAACAAACTCAATGTTTATTCTAGGTCTATACTTTAACGATATTTCCTAAAATAAACTGAATGTGCACACAGTAACAAATACGAGAAATACCATATAAAATAGAGTTTCATAAACATTCGTTGATACAACGAAATTTACATAGTGGAACTAAGTCCCATTGTGACCACATGATCCTTAAATTTTTGTGGTGGCATGCCTTTAGTTAAAGGATCAGCTAACATCAGTTCAGTGCTAACGTGTTGAATGACCACTTTCTTATCTTTAACACGTTCTCTTATGGCTAGATACTTGATGTCGATATGCTTGCTTTGACTACCCCTTTTGTTATTATTAGCCATAAAGACAACAACCGAATTGTCACAATATAACCTTAATGGCTTAGAGATAGAGTCGACAATTCTAAGCCCGGAAATGAAACTCTTCAACCATACACCATGTGAGGTAGCCTCAAAACAAGAAACAAACTCAGCCTCCATAGTGGAAGTAGTAATGAAAGTCTGTTTGGCACTCCTCTAAGATATAGCTCCACAGGCCAACAAAAAAATGTATCCTGAAGTTGATCTGCGTGAATCAACAAAACCAGCATAGTCTGAATCAGAGTAGCCAATGACTTCCAAATCATCTGATCGTTTGTACATAAGAATGTAGTCTTTTGTCCCTTGAAGATATCTTAAGACTTTCTTTGCAGCTCTCCAGTGGTTAAGACCTGGGTTACTCTGATATCTTCCCAACATTCCAACAACAAATGCAATGTCAGGTCTTGTACAAACCTGAGCAAACATTAAGCTTCCAACAACAGAAACGTATGGAATATCTTTCATTTGTTCCCTTTCAAGATCATTCTTCGGGCACTGATTCAAATTAAACCTGTCACCCTTCACAATAGGAGCCACACTTGGTGAACAATCTTTCATTCAAAACTTCTCTAGAATTTTATTGATATAGGCTTCTTGAGATAAACCTAAGATACCTTGATGTCTATCTCGATGAATCTTAATGCCAATGACATAAGACGTATCACCCATGTCTTTCATATCAAAATTCTTAGAGAGACATTGTTTCACTTCGTGTAGCATTCCCTTATCATTGGATGCAAGCAAGATATCATCCACATATAGAACTAAGAAACAAATTTTACTCCCACCGACCTTCAGGTATATACATTGATCCATAATGTTCTCAACAAAGTCAAATGAAGAGATAACATTATGAAACTTTAAGTACTATTGATGGGAAGCTTGTTTTAGTCCATATATGGATTTCTTTAGCTTGCATACCAAGTTCTCATCATTACTAGAGGAGAATCCTTTGGGTTGTTTCATATAAACCTCTTCCTCTAAAGCACCATTGACAAATGCGGTTTTCACATCCATCTGTTGTAATTCTAAGTCAAAATGTGCTACTAATGCCAATATGATGCGCAAGGAATTCTTTTTAGACACAGGAGAAAAAGTCTTTGTGTAGTCAATTCCTTCACTTTGAATGAATCCTTTAGCAACGAGTCTTGCTTTATATCTTTCTATGTTGCCTGATGAGTCCCTTTTAGTTTTAAAGACCCATTTACATCTAATGGCTTTTACACCATTAGGCAACTCGACAAGATCCCAAACTTCGTTACTTTTCATGGAATTCATCTCTTCATTCATGGCATTGTACCACAATTCTGACTCTTTACAACTCATAGCCTGTGAAAAAGACTCAGGAACATTTTTGACTCCAATGTCAGATTCTTGCAGATACACAACATAGTCACTAGGAATCGCTGATTTTCTTTCTCTAGTAGATCTCCTTAATGTTGTGTCAACATTTTCCTGAGGATCATGTTGTTCAACTTGTTGTTCAATAATTTCTGGAATTTCTTGAACAACTTGATCTACTGGAATATTTTCAGCAGCTTGTGGAATCTCATTAATTGTTTGCTCAACACCCGGTTGTACTTGAGGGGTGTTATGAATGATAACTAATCTTTCTCTTGAAGTAGAAGGTTGATCTCTTAGAGAATTGGTATTCTGAAATTGATCAGTCCCACTAATCAAGTCATTCTCAAGAAATTTTGCATTTCTTGATTCCACAATCCTAGTGTTGTTAGAAGGACAGTAGAATCTGTATCCTTTAGACCTTTCGGCATATCCAATGAAATATCCACTAATGGTCCTAGGATCCAGTTTCTTTTCTTGTGGGTTATAGATTCTAACTTCAGACGGCCATCCTCATACGCGTATATGTGTCAAACTCGGTTTCCAACCTTTGAACAATTCAAAAGGTGTGTTTGGGACAGCCTTAGTTGGAACTCTATTTAATATATATATACACTGTCGTCTTAAGAGTATCAATCCACAATGACTTAGATATCTTAGAGCTACTTACTACGCACCATGTCCAATAATGTTCGGTTTCTTCTTTCTGCCACACCATTTTGATCTGGAGAACCAGGCATAGTGTATTGGGCAACAACCCCATTTTCTTGAAGAAACTTCGCAAACGGACCTTGGGCTTGTCCATGCTCAGTGTATCTACCATAGTACTCACCACCTCTATCAGTTCTCACAATCTTAATTTGCTTTCCGCATTGTTTCGCTACTTCAGCCTTGAAAACTTTAAAGGCTTCCAATGCTTCGCTTTTATTATGAAGCATGTAGAGATACATGTATCGTGAGTAATCATCAATAAAGGTGATAAAGTATGTCTGGCCATATGCGTCCATGTCTGGACAACATATATCTGAATGCATGATTTCTAATATGGTTGAACTCCTCTTGGCACCTTTCTTTGACTTGTTGGTCTGCTTGCCTTTAATGCAGTCGACACAAATATCGAAATCAGTAAAAATATAAAGTATTAAGTAATCCATCATTTACTAATCTCTTGATTCTATCTATGGAGATATGTCCTAATCTCCGACGCCATAAAATAGAGGAATCTTCATTCATAACACAACGTTTAGTACCAGCTTGGACATGCATAACATCAGGAGTGGAATCATTTTGTAAATTAAGAGAGAAAAGACCATCAAACAATGTACCATTTCCAACAGTTTAGATTTATAAAACAGATTGGAATAACCTTCTAGAAAGAAGGAATATCCCAAGGGTACAAGTCCTGAAACTAAAATTAAATTCCTAGAAAAGTTAGGTACATAAAAGGTCTTTTCTAACTCTAAAATGAAACCACTGCTCAGAACTAAAGTGCATGTCCCAATAGCTTCCACACGCGATTGCTTCTTGTTTCCAGAATAGATGCTTCACTCAGCTCCCACTGGCTTCCGTAGGTTTTTTAATCCCTGCAATGAATTCGCAATATGGATTGTAGAAGCAGAATCAATCCACCACGTGTTATGATTAACATTAGCCATATTAGCTTCATAACATATAAGAGAGATTGAAGTACCTTTCTTTTCAAGCCATTTCTGATACTTGATACAATCCTTCTTTATATGCCCCTTCTTTCTACAGAAGCGACACTTGGATTCTTTCTTGATATCAGGTTCAGGTTCAAGTGGTGCTTTTCCTTTCCACTTTTTATTGGCTTGGTAGGTCTTTTTTCCCTGAGTAGCCATGAATGCACTTTCTCCTATTTCCATCAGCAATCGACCCTCCTCTTGAACACACATGGCCATAAGTTCATTAATAGACCATTTATCTTTATGTGTGTTATAAGAGATCTTAAAGGGGTCGTACTGTAAAGGAAGAGAGTTCAAAATATAGTGCACAAGGAAAGTTTCATACATTTCAACCTCAAGAGTCTTTAGCTGAGCTGCTAAGTCTCGCATTTTCATGATGTGCTCACGCACACCTCTCACACTGGTGAGCCTCATTGATGAGAATTTCATAATCAGGGTGCTGGCAAGTGCCTTATCTGAAGTCTCAACCTGTTCATCAATAGCCTTCAGTAATGCCTTGACATTGTTATATTGTTCGACAGAACCACGAATACCAGCAGAGATTTTGGTCTTAATGAACATAACTCTCAAACGGTTTGAACGCTCCCATTGTTCATGAAGAGCAATCTCAGCTTGAGTGCTAATTTCATTAATAAATGGTTCGTCTTTCCTGATAGAATAATCAATGTCCATGCACCCTAAGTGAAGAATAATTCTCTCCTTCCAAATCTTATAGTTCTCACCATTC
Source organism: Lycium barbarum (assembly GCF_019175385.1). Lineage (NCBI taxonomy): Eukaryota > Viridiplantae > Streptophyta > Magnoliopsida > Solanales > Solanaceae > Lycium > Lycium barbarum. The sequence continues at coordinate 27,062,731 of NC_083347.1, forward strand.
AGTTCGGGAATATTACAAAGATCAGAGAAATTTGCAGGTTGCATAACTGCAAAAATATACATACATACTTAATAAATTTGAGGCAAATAATATAAATTGAATCTACTGACATAAAAATTGTCTGTGGGCTAAATTTTTAATTCAATTAGATTCATTCTATGATAGAATTATCAATTTACAGCAAGATATTCTATCTTCGCGATAAAACTATTAAATTCTCATTCATAATTCTTGTGGGTGATTATGAAAAGTATTTAATATTTTATCCTAATTAATTATGCAACCCAATAATAAAGGTTCTTTAGTTATTATATCGTGCATAATTAATCACAATTCTAATGTCTAAAGTTTCTTTATGTGATTCTTAACTTTAAAATTTTTATTCAATTAAAGATGTTGTGGCTAATCTTCAATTAAATAAAATTACAGACCACTTAGACATTAGTTCTTATTTAATGTCTATAATTTCCTTTTGTGATCCTAAACGTGAAATATAATTTCATTGTTGTTGAGGCTAAATCTTAATTAAATAAAATTATATGGATCATTAGACATTAAGATTAAAAGTCAGAATGAACAAGCATTCTTTCTCTAATTAACAGAAGAAAGGAAATTTTATGCTCAGAAACTATAGTAATTGCAAAACAGAATCCTAAAATCTGCAAGCCATTAATGATATCCTCCCATTTAGCAGGTGATAAACTTCAAAGAAATAATGTCTTTGTACGAGGCACATGCAGGGAAGTATAGAAATAAAAAACTTCTTCCAAATATGTGCTGACAAGCATTAATGAGTTTGTCCACTTTTCCCTTTTCTATATTTCTACCCCTTAGAAGAGCCCGTTTAAGAGACACTTTTTCGTCGTCCGTCTATGGCCCCGACGAACACATGTTTCAGTTTTTGGACTATATGCTACATTTAACGTACCAATAAATTCCTCATTACTTTTCATTCCCTTCTCTTTTAATTAAAATAAATTCCCTTGATGTCCCACCCTAAAAGCTAAGACCTATTCGTAGCTTTCTGTATAATTCTAGAATCACCTCAACTTTACTTTTTCTCATCTTCCATTCCATCGTCATGTCTATAGAATTCTCTTAGATTTTACTGGTAGTGGATGCTTATTAACAACAACTAAAAAAAAAAAAATTGTGGGCTCTGTTATAAAACTATATAATTGGAAATAAACAAGAGAAGCAAACTAATAACTTTGTAGAAAGGAGAGAGAGATTGTATTCACTTCTTGTTTATATCTCTTACAAATTGAGAACTTAACCATCTATTTATAGAGATGGTAAATCTCTTGATGAAGTCATCAATGACAACACCAAGAGTTAAAATCAAACTTGTGTTGCTTCATTTCTTCATTTCATACATGTCACCAAATGTACATGTACCTTGCTTCATTTTCTTCATTTCATACATGCCACCAAATGTACATGTACCTATTCTTTTTAGGACATGTGGAAAATCTAGACTCTATGGACATTCATATATATATTTTATAACACTCCCCCTTGGATGTCCATTGATATATAATATGCCTCGTTAAAACCTTACTAGAAAAAAACCGAAAAATGCTAGTGAAGGAAAAAGAGTACATATTTCTAATAATATACATTTTGGTTGCCTCATTAAAAACCTTACAAGAAAAACCCAGTGGGACAAAATCTTGTATGGAAAAAAAAGTACAACATGTATTAACTCCCCCTGGTGAGAACTTCAGGCCAAATATTTGAGTTTTCGCATTCCAATCTTGTGCACCATCTTCTCGAAAGTTGCGGTTGGTAGAGACTTGGTGAACAAATCAGCCATATTATCACTTGAACGAATCTGTTGCACGTTGATATCACTATTCTTTTGGAGCTCGTGTGTGAAGAACAACTTTGGTGAAATGTGCTTTGTCCTATCTTATTTTATGAATCCTCCTTTCAATTGGGCAATGCATGCTACATTATCTTCATATAAGATTATGGGTATTTTATCACATTTCAAACCACACATTTCTCGAATGAGATGTATCATTGACCTCAGCCACACAACTTCACGGCTCGCTTCATGAATAGCTATTATCTCAGTATAATTTGATGAGGTATCCACAGTAGACTGCTTTGGAGATCGCCAAGATATGGCAGCGCCCCCACAAATAAATACATAGCCTGTTTGAGATTTAGCTTTGTGTGGGTCAGATAAATACCCTGCATCGGCATAACCAACAAGATCGGGACTGCAATTGCTAGAATAAAATAAGCCCAAATCGATAGTTCTCTTTAGATACCTCAATATGTGTTTAATTCCGTTCCAGTGTCTCTTTGTAGGAGCACAACTATGTCTCGCTAACACATTAACTGAAAATGCTATGTCAGGCCTTGTGGTATTGGCAAGATACATTAGTGCACCAATTGCACTAAGATATGGTACTTCTGGACCAAGAATTTCCTCATTCTTTTCTTGAGGTCGGAACGGATCTTTATTCGCATCAAGTGATCGAACAACCATCAGAGTACTTAATGGATGTGCTTCATCCATATAAAATTGTTTCAACACTTTCTCTGTATAGGCAGATTGATGGACAAAAATGTCATTTGTCAAATGTTCAATTTGCAAACCAAGGTATAATTTTGTCTTTCCAAGATCTTTCATCTCAAATTCCTTCTTTAAATAATCAATTGCCTTTTTGAACCCTGCAGGAGTTCCAATAAGGTTTATGTCGTCAACATATACAGCAAGTACAACAAACTCCGATCTTACTTTCTTTATAAAAACACATGGGCAAATTGTATCATTTGTATAGCCTTCCTTTAACAAATATTCACTAAGGCGGTTATACCACATGCGCCCGGATTGCTTCAAACCATTAATAGATGACGTGCCTCGTTAAAACCTTATTAGGAAAAAACCCCGTGGGAAAAAGTCCTAATGAAGGAAAAAAAGTACACATATCTAGTAAAACGCTTTGAGAGCTGCCTCATTAAAAACCTTGCCAGGAAAACCCAAATGGGACAAAACCTTAGTCAAGGGAAAAAAAGTACAATGCGTATTTGCTCCCCCTGATTAAAGCATCACATAATTCTTGACGACGATGTAACAAATCTTGTATACCAACTTATCATATCTTGAGATTGGCAGAGTTTTTATCAGATCTGTCAAATGACCATTTGACGAACTGGTTGATGATCTGCACCTTCCTTTCTCAGATAGAGTTGCATCATCGCCGTATAATATTGTTGCAATCAGGACAAGTACATCATGACTTGCTTCATAATCTGTTGTTGTCTTTCTATGATTTGACTGTCATGACAATAATCCTTCATGGAAATAGATAACACATCTGGATTGAATTCTTATGTCGATCAGATGAATGCCCTGTATGTCCAAAACACTTGACAGTATTGGTTAGGACAAATATATTCATGTCAGGGCTTTCATTTGCAATATGCAGTTGATCTATTTCAATAACTCCATGTTGGAGTAAATTATATCACGCCTGTAGTTATAGCAAGATATATAAATGCATCAACTGCACAAATATATGGTACTTCAGGACCATTTCAATTTTCTCATTTCAGCAGATATAATCAAGTGCTTTTGGAAACTCTTCAAGAGCTCCAATAATATTCAAGTCATCAACTTGCATAATAATATGAAAGGTTCTGATTATCATATAGAGACAAGGGTAAACATGATCTTATTGATACCCTTCGTCAATAAATATTCATTAAGGCGATTTCAGTACATCAGCCTTGATTCATTTAATCCATTTAAGGATTTATAAACAAGTTTCCCAAGAATTTGTATATGCTTCAGGCATTTTGAATCCTTCAGAAATTTTCATATAAATTTTGTCAAGTAATTCATATAGGATGTGAAAACATCTATTTCTATTTAAATGATATGACATCTTCTGGTGTCTGGACAGCAGGTCAAATAAGCTTTATGCTTACCAAGATGCGTCATTTCACTTGATAATAATTTCTAAGTCAGCATGCTTTAATAGACGTAGAATTTAGATCCTCACAATCTTTTACAATATTGCGCTATATTGTATCAAAATATTGTCGACAAGATATCATGTTGTATCGGTTCGCAATTCGACATAACTTACTGAGATCTCATCACTTCATTATTTTCAGGTACCTGAACCTCGCATAATGTTTCATGAAGTGTTATGTCGTCGGCTCTTCAAGAGCACTTTGCCTCCTTATTATGATCATTTGCTCCTCCTTTTTTTTCAAGGATTATTATATTTGGAACCGATTGATCTACCATGCTCCATGCATGTTGTAGACTCTGTCCTTCAGGGACATTAGGAGCATTTTGCAGATGAAATATGAAATAGTTGGGTCAGCAAATGCTTTATCTGAGGATCATACTGATGATAATTCACAACATATTTCTTAGCTGCTTATTCTCTCCCCCTTATTTTAGTGACATATGTTCCCATTTTCTTTGGGAAAATCCATCTGTGTGCATCATGGTATATCCATTAATCATGTACCACACATCAAATGCTAAAAGATGGAAATATCTAGTTCCTGACCCTGAACCAAATATAAGGGGAGAATTTAACAAAATTTATTAATCTGAAGCATACAAGTGTTGTTGTATGCAATATATCATATCTCAGACTAACATCTGAAACTCTGTTCTCATAAGCAATGGTTTAGCTGTATTATGGAGGCATCTAATGCCAAACCAACTTAGATATAAACCAGCATTATCAAGATGCTTGTCTTGATTACATATTCTGAAAATTGTGCTTCCAACTCAATCATTTTGAGCAAGCAACTTCGTAAATGTCAAACTGCCAGTTGACAATAAACATACATATGACCGTCTCATAGATGCATCTATTTAAGACATCACATTATAGGTGAAGGGGCCCACATTCACCTTTTATATTTTTCAAAATTTTGGGGATTCAGTCCCAACATTAGCTGGTGTAATCAACTTATCATGAGAACAAGCAACACAAACAAATTCTTAAAGAATCTTCTAGTTCTTCAATATGTTTTAATACTCAATTAGCACATCAGATTTAAATCAGGACGATCAAAATGGTCTTGTCAACTGATAAAATTATCTGTACCCGTAAACTTCAAGTTTACTATGACGAGTGTTATTTCTTTTAATAAACTTCTGGTTTAGTATTGCATGAAATTGTATATCAATAAACTTCTGGTTTATCGTGGTATGTGATCTCATCATGCTCGGGTAACATTGCACTTGTGTATTTCTTACCCATAGTAACTTGAAGATATTTAATATTCCGATCATTTGTAGTCTCAATATGATAACCATTTTTATTGTTAGTAAACTTCAGGTCTACTACAGTGTTCCGATCGTACCAATTACGATCTACGATGAATGGTATTATCATATATAACATCTTCAAGAGACTTCAATTTATTTATCATAATCAGATATTATTTGGACATTGCTAGTGTCATGATACTTGTAAATAAATAATTATCTCTTCTGGAGATGGATCATGATATTTTCACAATCAAATGCACGTTTATATTTATAGGCTTTACTACATATTATCACATTCACTTCAGGAAATGGATCTATATTTATAGCTTATATCAAAAGTTCTCATTCTTCAAAAATGGAACACAATCATCTGAACGTGCAGGTCTTAAGCATATCAAATTGTGATAGCTTAAAATTTCTTTTAAGATATTGCTACTTCAGGAGCAAATCGAGATATGCATATAATGTAGAGATTTTTCTCTAACATATTTTCAATATAAATCACAATATGGAGGCCTATATATGAATCATCACTTCCAGTGATCGTGATCCATAAATATAAATAAATTTAGTGATACTTTAGACTTGTGAAGTATGAATGTCACTTCTGGGATCATTCTAAAAACAAGTACCAAATTAATCACGATATACGCATATATAAACATAGCATGTAACATTAGAAGTGAATTAAAAATATTAAACCAACAATAATAAGCAAAAAGGCTCAAATCACTTTACCTGTGATGGAAACTGTTTTTATTATAAGATACAAGTATAACTTACTAGATACCCAAACCTCATGAAGAATTGCAAACAATACTTGATTACATACACCGTCGTGAACCGTTTCCCGGATGATTTATAATTGCAACCCCTTAAATAACAAAAACTTCTGCATAAGTATATTATTTTAGATGGGTAGGACAATACCTTGATTTTCTGTAAGGCATGGATGACACAAAGACGGTAGTACTGATATGGGCTAAACTCAAATAAAAGATTAGAGACTCGTGCTGATAACGTGTTATAAAACTATATAATTGGAAATAAACAAGAGAAGCAAACTAATAACTTTGTAGAAAGGAGAGAGAGATTGTATTCACTTCTTGTTTATATCTCTTACAAATTGAGAACTTAACCATCTATTTATAGAGATGGTAAATCTCTTGATGAAGTCATCAATGACAACACCAAGAGTTAAAATCAAACTTGTGTTGCTTCATTTCTTCATTTCATACATGCCACCAAATGTACATGTACCTTGCTTCATTTTCTTCATTTCATACATGCCACCAAATGTACATGTACCTATTCTTTTTAGGACATGTGAAAAATCTAGACTCTATGGACATTCATATATATATTTTATAACAGGCTCAAATATATTAAACAACAACTAATATTAAAAAAAAATGCGGGTCCCATATTAAACACCAACCAAAGAAAAAAAGTGGACCCCATATTAACAAAATCAAGCAATATTAAAAAAAAAGTGAATCCCATATTAAAAAAATAAACAATGTTAAAAAAAAGTGCTTAGAAAATCAAACAATTAAATCAATAATGATGGATCCATTGTCACATGCGTATCAACCCATTAGTGGGAGCAAATGAAATTATTGTACAGCAACATACTTAAAATACTTATATATTAAAATAAGATAGGATTTAGTTACTTTTTCATTTTTTCCTGACTCTAATAAATGTGAAAAGAGATTAATGTCATAAAAGAAAAAATAATATTAAATGGAGATCAAATAATTAATAAGGTAAATTAGTGAAATTATAATTCTAATTGACGTTTCCTTAAAAAACCGTGTAAAAAACAACATGACAAGTAAAATGAGTTAAACAAAAAATATTTACTAAAAATTAAAAAATAGAAGTTCTTCATTTAAATAGAAAATCAAATTTCTACTTTTTTTCATTTTAAACATGTAAATTTAATATAATAATTTGAATTAGAATTATCCAAATAAAAATTTGATAAAAAAAATTATATGTATTACTTTGCTATTACTACTATATAGAAGAGCCGATTTATAGAGACAAGATCGTCGTCCGTGTACGGTCCTAATTTTTTATTTAAGGGCAAAAAAAATGACGTTTTATACTTTATATTACCAACTCTTCTAAAAAGTAAATAGAAATACTTTATTACATTTCTATTTTCTACTATATAGAAGCATCGGTTTACCCATGCTTCGTCGACAGTCACTCTTAAAAAAAACAAAAGGTGGACCCTACCCTCTCCAAACTCATGAAAAAAAAGTGGACCCCACCCTCTCCAAACTAATGGAAAAAAAAAGTGGACCCCATATTAAAAAAAAAAAAAGGCAATGTCAAAAAAAAAAATGTGCACCCCATATATTAAAAAATCAAACAATATTCATGTAATTCCCAAAGTATCTCCATCAAGTCAATAATAGTGGATTTATTGCCACATGCATATTAACCCATTAGTGAGAGCAAATGAAATTATTGCACAGCAAAAAACATGGACTCCATATTATTATTTTTCTTCAAAATATTTAATTGTTGTATTTGCTATTCCGCCATGTCATTTATTTGTTATGTTTACTAAAATAAATATACTTAAAATATATATATTTAAAAAATAAGATACAATTTAATTACTTTTTTATTTTTATTCTTACTCTAATAAATGTGAAAAGAGATTAATATCAAATGAAGATCAAATAATGAATAAGGTAAATTAGTCAAATTATAATTCTAATTCATGTTTCCTTAAAAAACCATGCAAAAGACAACATGACAAGTAAAATGAGTTAAACCGAGAATATTTACCAAAAATTAAAAAATAGCATTTCTTCGTTTAAATAGAAAATTAATTTCTACTTTGTTTCGTTTTAAACATGTAAAATTAATTTAATAATTTGAATTAGAATTATCCAAATCAAAATTTGATAAAAGATAATCATTATTTTACACTTTTAAATTAATTGAATTAAAATTGAAGTATCAACTGATGCTTAAATATTGCTCAAAGAGAAGAAAATAGCTTTCTTTTAAACAAGTCTTCTCTTTTAAAAAGTATTAATAAATTTTCGTAGCAAACACGAATAAAATAAAGTTTTAGATACGGAGCACAAACTACAATGTTATATTAATCGTATTTTGAATATAGTGTGTGTGTGTGTATATATATATATATATATATATATATATATATATATATATATATATCACTATCTAAACACAACTACATAGACATAGATACACTATAATCCGAAGTGTTGGGCCCGTGCTGCAGGCCATCTAGTTATATTTTTAAAGAGATGGTACATAAGAGACAAAAGAAAGAAATGTCTAGTGGTGTCAAACTATACATATTATAAATAACGGGAAAAAAAAGAAAGGTTAAAGCTGCAGCTAAGCCCGTCAACCGGTTCGGTTTTATCGATTCAAACCGGTAACCGGATCGGTAAAACCGGAACCGGTTAACCGTTTATTATTTACCGATCCGGTTTCAATTTTTTTGAAACCGGTGGAATTTAAAAAAAAAATAGTTTGTAGCCGTTGGCAGGCTTGGGCCCCAATGGACCGTTGGACAACGGTCCATTTGCAAAAATGGTCGTTGCCAAACGGTCCCCAACTCATTTCCCCCCCCCCCTCCCCCCCCCCCCCCCCAAACCCCCCAAACTTTTTTGTTAACACTTTAACCCATCCTCCACCCCTATATAAACCCCTCTCCATTTCCATTTTAATCCACACCAATTCACTCTTCTCTTTCTCTCAAATTTCAATCTCTCTATTATAGTTACTTTGCCACAATTAGTCACTTTAAATTTCTCTCAAATAAATATTATAAAGTCTTATTATAGTTTCAATTATTAATTTTGCAATTATAATATTGTTGGTGGAGTTGGTGATTTTGCAACAATCCGAAGTAGCTTTGGTGGATTTGCAATTGCAGCCGCCTTCACTTTGTTAGAAATTAGTCCGGCAATTTGGTACCTTCGTTCCAACTCTATCTTTATTTTTCGCAATTTAATTTACGCAATTTAATTTGTTGCAATTCATTTTCTTGTGATTTAAATTAATTCTATTTAATAATGGCGAAGAGATTTAGACGTGGTGCCGGTAGTAGTGGTATTGTTAGGCGTTGTCTTAATGAGGAAACATTTGTGGAAGAAACACTTATTTAGGTATTGATATTGGTGGAAATAATCCACTTTTAGGTCATGAGGCAATACAACAACATTATACCGACACTTTTAATGAAATCGATGATGATGATGATCATCATGATGAAACACAACCCCCCGAAAATCCCATAAGAGATACATGTCCTGCACAATCACATACACAAGACAAACCGCCCAGAACTCGTAAGTCAACTGCTAAAATTTGAAAATTTATGACTAAGGATAGGGAAAGCCAAACAGCTAAATGTACCCTATGTGGACAAATATTTACTTTTAAGCAAGAAACTAGTAAGGATGGTGGAACGGGTACACTAAATGGTCATATGAGAAAGAAACATATGGATGTTTGGGGAGAGCAAACGGGTTCAAATGTGGGGGGTATTCAAATGACGATAGACCCACGAACCGGTAAAATTTTTAAGTATGACAAGAAAAAAGAGCGTGTAAAAATAGCTAAAATGGTAGCTTATAATTGTTTACCATTTTCCTTTCCTTCGGGTTTGGAGTTTGTTACTTACATTCAACGTTGTTATAATCCGTTATTTGAGGGTATTCCTATAAGTACTTGTAGAGCGGATGTTATAGATTTGTATAAAAAATATAGATTTTATTTGCGCCATGTATTTAATTCTTTAAATTGTAATGTTTCTCTTACCGCTGATTTGGGTCTTAGTCTTAACAAATTAGATTTTTTTGCTATTACATGTCATTGGGTTGATGACAATTGGGTTATGCAAACAAGAATTATAACTTTTTTATATGATGAAGGAAAAGGTCGTCACGATGGAAAATTTTTAGCGAATTCAATGTCTACTATTATGAGATTTTTTAACATTTATAGAAAAACACTTTGTATTGCTTTAGATAATGCTTCTAATAATACAAAGGCGATTGGTATTTTAAAAAGAGAACTAAAACCTCCGCTAAGAAATATTTTTCATGTAAGTTCTAGTTGTCACATTTTAAACTTAATTGTTAAAGATGGTCTTGTGTGTTTTGACGATTCTATTCAAAAAGTTAGAGATGCGGTTGCGTTTATTTTTTGTAATGCTAATAGGGGAAGAATTAGATATTTTAAGAATGCTTGTGTGGAAAATAACCTTAGACCTAGGAAAATTCAAGTAGAAATTGAGACTAGGCGGAACTACACTTACATTATGCTACAACAAGCATATGAGTATAGGATTCCCATACAATAAGTTCACAACAAATATAATATTAATAGTGATGATTGGTTAAATTTTACGGATTGGGAAGGTGTTAAGGAGTGTGTTGAACTCTTAGAAAAAATTTATAATGCAACTCTTGCTTTTTCTAAACAATTCTATCCCACGATAACCGGAATTTTAGCCTACTTAGCCGAAATAGCTAGAGTTTTACAAGAGTATAAATATAAACCCGGTTATCAAGCGGCTATTTTTGATATGACACCAAAATTTAAGAAGTATTTTTTTCCCATCCCAACTTTATTTATATTGGGTTCTCTTTTAAATCCTTGTTTAAAAGTGTCTTATACTAAAGCATTGGTTGGTTAAATTTATATATTTTTAGAAATTGAAGAGGGAGTTCAACCATCTTTAGCTGAAGCCGAAACCGCTATTGATGACGAGTTTAGAAAAGTTTTTACTCACTGTTCTAATTTGGAAGAACATGCTACACCCGTTGCTCCACGCCCTACTACTTCTCAAAGTAGCAAAAAGGGCTTGTCGGGTTTAAAAGTTTTACATTCACATCCAACTCCTTCTTGTAATGCAAACTTTGATGAATATAACTTTTATTTGATGCAGCCAAATGTGGATATCAAGGAACTAGATGAGCTGGATGTCTTAGCATGGTGGAAGAAATACAAGGCAAGTCATCCGATACTCTCAAAAATGGCTCGAGATATCCTTACGGTTCAAGTATCAACCGTGGCTTCGGAGAGTGCATTTAGCCAAGGAAGACAACAAATTGGAGACCATAGACACTCATTATCCGGCTTTAGCTTGCAGGTACTAGTTTGCATTCGCGATTGGATTAGATCGGAGCGACGCAACCAAAACTTAGAAGCGGAGGAAGGCGAAGAGGAAGAGATTGAAGATTTGATAGCAAGTGGACCGGATCAAATGGAAGACTTTGAAGATATCTCCATGGCCGAATATGATATGGGGGAAATTAACCAAATGATTGAGAATTGGTGATTTTATTCTACTATTTCTTTGCAACTCATGTATTATTTACAAGTTAAAAAAAATTACATCTTGCAAATACATGTTATCCAAGAATGAATAAAATATATGGCTCATTGAGATTTCTTCTATTTACTTGTGTTCATATTTTTACTTATATTAAGTTAGGAATATACCTAAAATATACTAAGAATATACTTATAATATACATCTACTTAAATTAAAAACTAGAAAGTTATATACTTGAAAAATAACTAAAATATACTAAGAATATACTTATAATATAAATATACTTAATTTATAAAATACGAATTTATAAACTTAGAAAAAAATTAAGCTATAAATAACTTAAGTTATAATATATAAGTATATATAGTATACATATAACTTAAACACACACACACACATATATATATATAAGTTATATAACCTAAGTATATTGAATATATATATATATATATATATATATATATATATATATATATATATATATATATATATATATATATATATATATATATATATATATATATATATATATATATACGTATATGCTGCCTGTATTGCTGTTAGTCAGTTAATATATAAACCTTACTTAGAGCCTGTTTGGATGGGCTTATGCCTATAAGCTACAAACAGCTTATAAGCTAAAAAAATAAGTTGGGGTAGTCTAACTTATTTTTTTATGCTGTTTTCGGCTTATAAGCTGCTTTAGATAAGCTAAGTCAAATGGGCCCAATTATTTTTTTTGAGTTTATTTTAAGCACAAAATGACTTTAAGCAGACCAGTCAAACACGCAAAAAAGCTGAAACAACTTATAAGCAACTTATAAGCCAATCCAAACGGGCTCTTATAAATAAATATAACACATGTAAGTATACCTACAATATACTAATAAATACTATAATATATATATAATATACAAAAAACAAAAAAGAGATTTTGCCACTTTTGAACCGGACCGGTAGGGGTGTTCATGGTTCGGTTTGGGTCGGTTATTGATTAAAACCATAACCAAACCAATTTAGTCGGTTTTTAAATGTCTAAAACCATAACCAAACCAAATAAAATAATAACCACCGGTTTGGTTATTGTCGGTTTGGTTCGGTTTGGTTGAATTTTTCGATTTATAATTAGCAGCCATGAGACTTATCAGTAAAACATTAAAAAGTTGAAAAAGACATGTCTTTTTTTTTGTTCAAACGATAACTTTTATTTATCGTTTAAGGTGGAACATACGTCATAGAAATATTTTCACTATTAGTGATACTGTCATACTCAAGTTACCCAAAGTTGCTAAACTATTACATATAGAGCTAAAAACTAACTAAGTAGTGGCTGCACCATTTTTGTCATCTTAATACACATACCTAGAAATAAAGTAGAGCATAGGAGCTTTTAGTTGTTGTTACAAACATACATATTAATTAAACATAAAGACTACCTAAAATTAAAATGAAAATATATGAAATAAAAAAACTTTGTGTAATGATCCCAAACTTTGGGGCAATACTTGCATTTTGTCCTCAATTCTCCCATTTTATTAAAAACACTTTGTGTAATGATCCCAAACTTGAGATGTTTTTCTATCATTATGTCCAGGGCTACGGTCTCGACTACAAAGAGTTGTTCTTTTCTGCCTTTTAGGAGGATTACCCACGGAAAAAGTATTAGGGTATTACCATGTGCTTGAGTTGCAGCAAATGCTGATGTTACTGAAGTATTTTCTATAGGAACCTCCAAATCTACAACGTCTGTCCTTTTCATATGAAAAATATTAGAATTTTAGGACCCATTCAGACAAGAAAAAAGAAAGTTATAAATTCGGGAAAAAAAGAAGAAACAACCTAAAATCAAATGGCTGACAAAGAAAGGCTAAAAATTTAAGTTAAAGACATTAGACTCTAATGTGACCTTCTGTTAGTAGGTTTACACTTAACACTTAAAGAGTTAAAAGACTTAAAGACATGGGCTTCGACATATTCTTAAAAACATGGGCCTTAAACAATCATGTGAAATAAGTAGACCAAAAATCAAATTAATGATTTAAAGGTATAAAATATTTATAATTATTTATGAAAAGCTAATATTATATATATAAATAATTATAAAATTTATATATATAATTTATCGGTTTGGTTCGGTTATTTATTCGGTTATTTTTTAATATAACCATAACCAAACTAAATATTATCGGTTTTTAAAATTTATAACCAAATCAAACCAAACCAAACCAAATGTCAGTTTTTTTATTCGGTTTGGTTAAATTTTCGGTTTGGTTTTGGTTTTAACCAAAACCGTGAACAGCCCTACGGACCGGTCTGGTTTCGGTTATTTAACCGGTAAACCGGAACCGGTGGACTAGAAACCGGCCGTTTTGTTAACCGATTACCGGTCCGGTCCGGTTCAAACCGGTTAACGGGATTAGCTGCAGCTGTACCCCGAAACCAAACATCACCGACAAGCTACAATTTTTAAACTTCATCTTCAACCTCTAGCCGGGTCAATGTGACCCGGTTTACAGACTCAGTTCAAGTACACCATTCCAGACTTCGAAATTAAATTTTAAAAACATAGAAATGTTTGAAAATCAATTTTCATATGGTTTCTATCATCAGTTTGCTTCAAAAGTTTCAAAAACAGATCTGAAAATTGAGACCCATTTTGAAGGTTTTTTGCAAATTTCGAACACCAAACAAGGCAGAGGTAAAACGATCGCTCTGATGCCAAATGTAAGTTAATTTACATTATTCAGAGCAAAACGCAGCGGAAATAATAGATCGACATACCTCCAGCCATCATTGGGAAGTCGTCGGTCGTGTCTCCTTCTTCCGGCGAGTCCTTTCTACTCGAAGGAACTTCTAAGCACTCAAAACCTCACTCTTAGATGGTATGGAGTCAAAAGAAGTAATAAGCTTAGGGACCCTTGAACTAAAATGCAGAATATATAACTGTGCTTCCATCAAGGACGGTTTTCAGCAGTTGCAAGAGGTTATGGGAAGTTTTGAGTTACTAACCTTTAGAATAGTGAGTGGATCCTTGTCTTAGGGACCACTTCAGCAAAATGCTTACATTCTATTCCATGTGTTGTGAAAAGAAATTTGAAAGACATTTTATACGAATTTGATGTCCGAATTTAAATATTGATACTTTGGGCATTACCATTGACAACAATGTCATACTAAATTGCCTAGAATACTTCATTTAAAATGTGGGGTGTTTGATTTATGAATAAAAGTCAATATTGGACTTAGTCTCTATTACAATTTTGAAGAAACTTGAGATATAAATTGATTTAAATTGTGTAGTTCTTCAACTCCCACAAATCATTGGTGGGTATTGACATGACAACAGATGAATTTATACTTGGTTCAATTTTGGTGACGACTAGTTAATTGAATTACTAACCTGATAGTTGGTCATGTGTCGTTTTAGAAATATTGTATTCATTTGTGAAAGGGTGTCACTTGAAATGTTATGTTCTCTCATGTAAAGATCTCACTTGAGAGATTCTGACTTTCATAATAAAATTTCAAGTATTTAGTATTATTTGAAAATGACACTTAAAATGTTTAAAGTGTGGGGTTGATTAGCTTATGATTGATAGCCAATAATATTTGAAGAAGTTTAAGATGTAAAATTTTTATTCAACTCCCACAAAATATATCCTTGATGTGGTAGTGAATTTACAACTTGACAATTTTGGTGATGATTAGCTTTTGAAACTATCAATTTGATGATTAGGATATAAGCCTTCCTATAAATATTGTGTTCTTTCATAAAAATTGAGACTTTTTATGAAAAGATGTATCTGTTGAAAGATAACGTTTTTGTATAGATATGACCATAAGAAGGTGTAGTAGTACATTGGTATATAAGTAGTACTGAACCAACAGATGATAATGACCAAATCCATACAAGTTGGATTTGTATCATGAATGATGGTGCAATAATTCATGCACATCAAAATAGACTGGTATTTCACAGTGGAATAAAAATATTTAGCATACAGATGCTTGAAAAGAAGCGGAATGGTTGAGAAATATGCTATTAAAATGTTGTGGCCATAACTGATGCATCCATTCTAAGATATTTATCTATGTAATGAAGCTACGATAAGAGTAGCCAAAAATTGGATATACAATGAAAAGTATATGCATAAGTGTATGCGACATGCCTATGTAAAAGATATTTTTTCAATCTGTCATGAAAACAATTTATGTTGATCTTGCAAGATTTAGTTAGAAGAAATGTAGTATAAATAAATTGCAAGGGAATAAGGCTAAAACCCTTAAACTAAACACAAGTAACGGGAACCCAACTTTGAGTTAGTATACAATCTAACAACACAAGTTCAACGGGTAATAACAAGTGACTTTGTATTGCTAAAGCACGAGTCTACTATTTTAGAGTCTTGATTCTGATGTACTGCATACTGCTATGCGAGGAGTTAAGGAGTTGTTAAATTCCTGAAATAACAGGGTATACTGACAAACTTCATAGTGCAAATTGTTACGAGAATAGGTTGAATTTATTATTAATGAAATTAGTAAATGTCTATAGTACCAGAGACATTGTAGTTAAATTTCATCTATATAAATATTGAAGTGGTGCCGCGTCAAAGCAAGACCTAAAGGGTTGATCTTGTAAGTATTCATGGAATCAGGATGAGCAAATGGCCATAAATGTGCTCACGCAAAATACTGAGTTTTCTACGCTACTAAATAATATTATGTGTGTGATATTTTCGGTTTTGACACATGGAGTTGTGGTTCGAATCTTTAAAGATACCAACAACTTCGTCAGAACTTTAAAGTGCTTATACTAATGAAAGTTCAAATCTATTATAACATACTCTCCGGTATGCATAATATTATGAGAAATATTACAAACTAGTGGGGATCGTTAGATAGTTTATAATATAAGAGGTCTTAAATTGAATACACACATCTGTTAGTGAGAAGACATGACTATTCTAAAAAGTGATCTCTCAAATTCTATAAAAATAAGGACACTCTTGAAATAGCATATAGAAAATCTGCATTTATAAACATGAGCTTTGTTGTATCCTGAATGGAATTGCTTATATTTCCCCCAATTTGTATACGGGTAATATCTTTTTAAGGAAACTCGATTTATCTTCAATTATATTTACCTATTTTTCTAACAAATTGATCATATTATAAGGTGTAAATCAGCTCGTGAAATATGGAGCACCCCAAATTGGATGTTCAAAAAGAAGGATGAATCTCGACTACCGATATTGGAGAATGAATTGGCTAATAGCACTCAAGGTATTTTTTCAATTGCCTAGTATTTTATTTAAGATTATTCGGAGATCTCTCTATTAAATCTGGACGAGGCTATCTATGAAACACGAATAAGAAGAATTATTATTCGTGATTTAAAGTCAGAATATACTCCTTTTGTTACATCAATTTACGGCGGACTACAAGGGACATAAATAGAAGGCTTTAACTCAACTTTTGGGACTTTTGCCTCTTTCTCTCTTTCTTTCTCTACGATAGAAGACTCACAATCTTGGGAGCATGTCACCATTTTGCTACCCAAGTTCAAGCTAAGAAGAAGAGAGCTCTGGAGTTGTGGAACTTACTCTTAACTTTCTCTCTCTTTTTTTTTTTTTTTTTGTCAATGATGTATGTAATGCTTGTTTTCATCTTTGCTAGGTTGAACTACATTATGGAGTAGACTTTCTTGTTGGGATATTGATGAATCTTGGTGTATTAGGGTGTGTTCGGTATGGAGTGTTACGCCCTATTTTGATCGGGTCCAAAATAGTTTGCAACTTCCCAGTTCTTCTAACTGGTTTAAAAAGGGTTAGAGTCGTCACCTTATTTTTTTTTTTTAAGGAAAATCAGGAAACCTAAATGCATTTGTGTGTCTACTCCATTTTAGTTCACAAAACCTATGAGATTCTAGATAAGGGTTTTATTTATCCCGAGGGGAAGGTATTAAGCAACCCTCAGAGCTTATCCGAAGACAGTCCTTAGACTTAGTTTAACTGAACACTAGAGGGCGATTATCTATCTGTTTATCATTGTTATTACCTGTTTTTAAAATGTTATGACTTCATGAAAAGCTACACTAAGTGATAATATACTAAGTATATACAGTGTATAAAAAATGTATTTATATCAAGTATCAAGTACTCATAGAGAATGCATAGTAAAAAAAAAACAATATATAAAAGAGTATAAAGTGAATGTACCTCGTAGGTATAAAAGTATATCTGTTAGTACAAGGAGTGTATATATATGTTAGTGTAAATAGTATATAACTATATTAAGAATATATTTAAAAAATGTAAGACTATGTAAAAATAAATATATCAAGGATATAAAGAATGTACGTCAATGTAATGTGCGTCTATGAATATTAAAAGAATGTATGTATATTAAACATATAAAGAACATATTTCAAGTATAAAAGAGTGTATATCAAATATAAAATGTCTAAATAATTGTATAACTAGGTATATTAGTGCATAAAGAATGTAAAAATAATCTACGGATCTTCGTTGGTGAAAAGAGTTTATATAATAAAATTATTAAGAAAAGTGAAATTGATCTGACTTGTTTCTACCGTTTAGTTAAAAAGAGTGTTCATTTAATGAATATCCTATCAAAAGAATACGGAACAAAAGGATAGTAAAAATTTTGGTAAAAAATTAGTATAGGAATTATGTATAAAAAAAATGTGTGAAAATATATTACTCCTTTAAAGAATGAAAGATTTGTAAATGGACGGCCTAGTATTAACGTGGCGTCAAAAATGTAGATTTAACTTAACTAAAATATGTATTAGTGTATACGAAACAATATAAAATGTATCGTATTAAAAGTGTATAAAGAGTATAAAATAAAGGATGGACTAGTATTTTTGCCTAAACGCCAAAAGTGTGAATTAATTTAACAAAGTATTTATACCAAGTCAATTTAATCTAGTTATGAAAGTATTGACGGCCAAAATCTTGCCTAAAGCGAATGACAATTTTAAGTTCAACAAACAAGGCGACAAGTAAATAAATATATCAACCCGTCATTCCAAAAATAAAGTTTCCACTATACTATGAGTTTATGTTTGTACATTTATATAAAAAAAATGCGGAAAGTAAATACAAACAGTGATTCGATGAAGTCTTCGGGTTCCTTCCGAGTGTCGTCTTCGGGATGTATCTCCGAGTACCTGTATAAACACTTAGTAAAAGTGTTAGTAAGAGAATAAATGACTATCGAATGAATTAAAGAAATAATGAATAAACTTAAAATAAAAACCCGTCTTTTGTACATGGAGGCCTTAGAAATCGACGAAAATTTCTTCATCGGCCATTTGGGTGTAGTATTTGCAAATTAGTTTAAATAAAATGATACGAGGGGTGAAAGTGTCAACAACAATCTCGAGTAGCGCGATCCTAGCGAGTCGACCGAGGAAGATTAAACACAGTACCAATGGCTACCGGAGAAGTATTTTCCGAGCACAAAACCAATATTTATTTAGCAAAAAATAACGTATAGCAGTCCAAAAGAGCAGTGACACAGTGCAAATAGTTGGAAACAACTCAAAGAACATCACATAATGGAAACAACGGTCAACAAAGATGGAGCCAACGACGAGGGTCGTGAACAGTCGGGAAAACGTAAAGCGATGCACAATCAACCCGAAAACAACAATAATCAGCGGGTACAGTTAAGGGGGGAACAACTCAAACAGTGCATAACCAGTCCCAACACATCCAAGAGAAATACATTTGCAAAACGAGCAATAAAAATAGAAGTACAAAGGGAAGAGAGGAGCGAAAATGAAGCAGGTCATGTGGAGGTAGCCTATTAACGGCGTTTTTCTGGTCACGTGGTGGTTTTTGGTCATTGGTGGCTGGATTTCGCGGTGGCATTGGTCAGTGACGGAGGGAGTAGAGTAAGGCGGTGTGGTTGCTGTGATGACAGCGTGAGGAGGGAAAAGGGGCTGGAGGGGCAGCGAAGTGGCGGGGAAGGGCGGCGTGGTTGTGGTGAACGAGAAGACGAGAGGGATGTAGAGAGGAGGAAAGGAAGGAGCAGGGGCAGTGCATCGTTGGTGGTGGCTGTTTCGCGGCTGCTCCAGTTCACCGGAGCAGCAAAAATAGAGACAAAGGGGGTTGTGCGGTGGTTGTGGTTGTTTGGTGGAGGTGTGGTGAGGAAGATGAAGGGGCGAGACTGTGGTGTTTACGGGTTGCTGCTGGTGGTGGAGGTATTTTGGAGTGTCGCTGGAGCTCCGAGTTCCGGCGTAGAGGCGGCGGCGGCGCGTAAAAAGGATGGAGAGAAAATGAAGTGTTTAGGGTTTTGTTTTGTTGGAAGAGAGGGGCCAAATCTGAAAATTTTGTATTGTGCGGAATAAAACCCCTCCCTTTTCTTTATAGTATAAAATAGCCCCTACTATTTTCCAAAATAAAAGAATGCACCCCCTTGTCCCCTTTTAAAATGTATTAACCAATAGATCAAGAACCCAACCCATCACCTTAAATGTCAACTTTTAAAAAAGTGACGAGACCTTGACTTGATCGAATTTTTTCTCTGCGTTTAAAAATTAATTGCTCTGATTTTCTCTACACTGACGGACTGTACTAGAATATAGTTAACTAATACATGTATAAATAATAATGTAAGTATAAAATATAAATATTAATGTATAAGATATAAAAATGTACTGCTATAAAATTAAGAAACAATTATAAATTGCATGTTAATAATTAATATTAGCATAACCTGCGCCTCCGAGATCGGCCATGGCCAAAGGGCGGGGACGAGGAAGGGGACGACCAAGGAAAGAGCCTCTCACGGCGTTTGGTAGGTCTGATGAACCAATAACACAAGCGGTAGACCAGAATCAAGGGAAGCGGGTGGTAACTGCTACCCCGGCAATGGACCAAAGTTCAACGAGCAAAAAGGGGCAATCGTAGAAGACGCCAACGATGATTGAAGACAGTACGGCAGCTAGTTCCTCCAAGGGGACTGCTCGAATCTTAGAAATGGGTATGCTGACTCCACAACCTACAGTACTGTCAAGGGCGGAGATAACCCCAATCGAAACAAATCATGTGACAACTAAACAAGGAAAGTCGGCTGTACCAGAGCAGGAGCAACCACCCCCACAAAGAGGATGGACGAATCAATTTGCTGGCAATCGCAGTGCGAAAAATGGCATGGCATTATCCTTTATCCCACCAGAAATGGTAAATGGCAAAGTTGTGGTGAAAATGGTGCAAGCTGAAATTGAACAAGAAATTGAAAAGTGGAGTAGGGTATTAATTGTGTATGTAGTAGGGGAGACTCCAAGCTACAATTATATGAAGAGATTCATAGGGCAAACATGGGCATCAGTGAGTGAACCAGCAGTCTATTACCATGATGGTGGGTATTACATTGTTAGGTTTCAATCAAAAGATGAGATGAATGAAATCCTATACTCAGGGCCATATTCTATTAATAATAAACCTCTGATTATCAAGCCCTGGGCCCCAGATTTTGACCTCAATGATGAGTTCTTGACAGAGATACCATTGTGGGTTACATTCCCTAAGCTGCTAATGAGCTTTTGGAGTTGTCCAGCGTTGAGTAGGTTGGCTAGTGCCATTGGGATACCTCTGTATGCAGAAGAATGTACAACTAAACAGACCAGAGTATCATATGCTAGAATGTTGATCCAAGCAAATGTTACTAAGCCGCTACCTGATACAGTCACCATTTATGATACAAAGGGAAGAGAACTGGAACAAGGTATAGAGTACAACTGGAAGCCGGAATATTGTGAAGCTTGTCACCAAATTGGCCATGTATGCAGACCTAAACAGCATGATAACCATCAGCATTATGAACAACCTCGAAGAAAAAGAAGAATAAAAAGAATACAACAACCGAATGATGGCCAATCTGTGTAACCAGCTAAGGCGCCGGAGCAAACAAAAGTGCCAGTACAAAATAGATTTGCTCAAATGTGGAAAGCTAAGGATGGGGAAATGGATAGGCAAGGACCATAGGTAGGAACAAGCAGCACCAACTCAGTCCAGCCTGCTCCTCAACAACATTTTAAGGAGGCAAATACACAGAACCAAAACTTGAATGAGATACAAGTGACCAAGCAGGCCCAACAGGAGCAACAACATCTCCTACAACCTGCACCAACTCAGCAGATTACAATGCCAGTTGGGTCATCAAGCGATCAGGCTGCAGTACCAACAGACTAGGGGAATCTACGAGATATGAGAAGTCCTGTGCTCACCTGCCCAGAGGAGTTTCCTGAATTACCAGCAGCAACAACCAAGCAAAAGAAAGGTGAAGGAAAAGGGGGGCAAATGAGGATACTAACTAACCCACTGAGAAGTGGGAAGCAAATTACTCCTTCATGACTTGGCTAGTGTGGAATGTTAGGGGGATAAATAAGAGATATAAACAAAGAGAATTAGCATCTTACATGAGAAAAAGAAACATCAAATTAGTTGGGTTCATTAAAACAAGAGTTAAGGAAAATAAAGTAAAGCAGGTGAGTAATGCCATTATGCAAGGGTGGGGGATACAATATAACTATCAACAAGCCCAAAATGGGAGACTGTGGCTAGTATGGGATACTACTATGTATGTGGTGGATATACTCAAGGTTGAGGCACAACTTATTCACGCAAAGGTGAAAGACAGACACTCAGCTTTTGAGTCGGAGTTTACACTGGTGTATGGATATAATTCAATAGAACAAAGAAGGACACTCTGGAGTAGTCTAAATGGACTGGGCCAAGGTATTCGTATTCCTTGGATAGTTAGTGGTGATTTCAATGCCATGCTATACCCCCAAGATAGACTATTTGGCAATCCCCTAACTTTAAATGAGCTTAAAGATTTTAGAGAATGTGTACATCAGTTACTGCTGAATGAACTGCCTTGGAAAGGAGACTACTACACATGGACTAACAAGCAACAAGGGATAGATAGAGTATGTAGTCGACTAGATAGAACATTGGGCAATGACTTATGGATGCTGCAATGGGGCCATATACACACTGAATATGACATGCCATTGTTCTCTGATCATAATCCTATGCTCATCACTATAAAGACATCTAACTGGGCACCTAAAATCCCTTTTAGGTTCTTTAATGTATGGGCTGAACATGAAAAGTTCAATACTATTGTCACTAAGGGATAGCACACTCAGTTCAGTGGTGAGACTATGAAGAATATATGGCTGAAACTGAAAAATCTCAGAACAAGATTCAAGGAACTAAATGCTGCTGAATTTAAGGGAATTACTCACAAAATAGAGCAAGCAAGATCCGAACTCAAAGCTGTACAGGAAGAAATGAGGATTCAGTACTCAGACCAGATGCAAACTCAGGAGAAAAATCTCATCCAACAATTAGAGAAATGGCTACTTATGGAGGAGAGTGCAATGAGGCAGAAATCAAGGATACAATGGATGAAACTAGGGGATCAAAATACGAAATACTTTACAGCTGTGGTAAAAGAAAGGAGCACGAAGAAGCATATATGTGAGCTTCAATCACTGAGTGGTACGAAGCTAACAACACCTGCTGCTATTCAAGAAGAAATTATCAACTTTTACAAAAGTTTGATGGGCTCAGCTGCGAATACATTGCCAGCAGTGAACAGAACTATTATGCAGCAAGGCCCCCAACTGAATCATGACCAGAAAATGCTACTATGTGCACAAGTCACAGAACTTGAAATCAAAGAAAGCCTATGGTCTATTGGTGAGGACAAATCTCCTGGGGTGGATGGATATAATGCTTGCTTCTTTAAAAGAGCTTGGGAGTTTGTTAAAGGAGACATCATCTATGCGGTTGAGAAGTTTTTTTAGACAAGCAAACTGTACAGAGCTATAAACTGTACGGCCATAACACTTATACCAAAAACTGAGTGCCCAGCTACAGTGAAAGAATTCAGGCCAATTGCATGTTGTACAGTCCTGTACAATATTATCTCAAAGCTGCTAGCTACCAGATTACAAAAAGTCATACCTTCAATTATATGCAATGCTCATGATGGGTTCATTCCAGGTAGACAGATTGCTGATAATGTGATCCTAGCCCATGAACTGGTCAAGGGGTATACTAGAAAAAACACCTCCCCTAGGTGTATGATTGAGATCGACCTAAAGAAGGCCTATGACTCAGTAGAATGGATATATCTTGAACAGGTTATGGAGGGACTTGGTTTTCCTCAGAAGTTCATGAGGTGGACACTAGAGTGTGTAAAGACAGTTAACTACTCAATCATTATCAACGGTGAGCCTACTCCTCCTTTTGATGCTGCAAAGGGACTTAGATAAGGGGACCCCATATCCCCTTTTCTGTTTGCCATTGCCATGGAATACCTAAGTAGGGGACTGAACTCATTGAAAAATCACTCAGGCTTTAAGCACCACCCCAGATGTGCAAAACTAGGCATAACACACCTTAGTTTTGCCGTTGACCTGCTATTATTTGCTAAGGGTGATCTAGAGTCAACTGCGGCTTTAAAACAAGTATTTGAAATGTTTTCTACTTCCTCTGGTCTTCAATCTAATATGGAAAAGAGTTCTGTCTACTTTGGAGGTGTGCAGCAATCTATAAGAGAGCAAATACTCCAACAGTTGGGATTTGGGCATGGCGAAATGCCATTCAGGTATCTGGGAATCCCCTTATCCACCAAGAAGATGTCCATCTTACAATGGCAGCCACTCATTACTAAAATGGTTGCTAGAATATCTTCTTGGACTGCAAAACAACTTTCATATGCAGGCAGAATTCAGCTGGTGCAATCAGTCTTATTTGGTATTCAGGCTTTCTGGGCACAACTATTTCAAATTCCCTCTAAGGTAATGAAAGCTATTGAGGCTCACTGTAGAAGTTATGTGTGGCCAGGGATGAATTCTATTACGAAAAAGGCCTTAGTGTCTTGGGACAGGCTGTGTACCCCCAAATGTGTAGGAGGCTTAAATCTTATTAATTTACACGTGTGGAACAAAGCTGCTCTTCTTAAAAAGTTCTGGGACCTGGCCCACAAACAGGATAAAATGTGGATTAAATGGGTGCATATGTACTACTTAAAAAACCAACAGCTGGAAAATTTCACCATGCCTAAGCAGGCCAGCTGGATGCTAAGAAAGATCTTGGTAACAAAATATACTTGGAGTGAACTACAGCAGCCACTTAAAGCTGGCAAGAGTATAGTAAGACAAATATATCTACAACTCTTGGAATATAATGAGATAGTGCCATGGAAATGCATGATGTTCAGGAATGCAGCAAGGCCTAAAGCTATTTTAACGCTGTGGCTCCATATTCAAGATAGACTCCTTACAAAAAATAGACTGATGGCATGGGATATGGACATTGAACCTAAATGCATATTCTGTGATGCATTGCTGGAAACTAGAGATCATTTGTTTGTGCTGTGTCCCTTCGCATGCTCCATGTGGACTAGACTATTTGGTTGGTTACAGAAAGATTATCCAGGACCTGTAACTTGGAACACTCACCTACAGTGGATAATTAAAAGTAGCAAGGGGAAATCTCAAGCTGCGCAAGTAGTGAAAATGGTTTATACAGAGGG
The DNA here is from genome assembly GCF_019175385.1 of Lycium barbarum. Taxonomy (NCBI): domain Eukaryota; kingdom Viridiplantae; phylum Streptophyta; class Magnoliopsida; order Solanales; family Solanaceae; genus Lycium; species Lycium barbarum. The sequence goes on from NC_083347.1 coordinate 27,087,924, forward strand.
TGTCCATGCCATATGGATAGAGAGAAAACAAAGGCAATTTGAGCAAGCGAGCAGATCGGTGGAAGCAGTTGCAAAGGAAGTGGCAGTTACATGTAACATCAGGGCACCACCTGGTATTCAGCAACTCCTAAGACACTACATCTTCTAGCTACTAGATAGGATATATAGTCTATGTGTCCCCCTGCTATGATCTCAACAGTTTGTACCTCCCATGATATTGGAGGCCTGCGCTAACCCCCCCCCCCCCCTCCCCCCCCCCCCCCTATTTTCTTAACAGAAATGGTTAGGTGTTTTTCTTACTTGAGACAGCAGACTGTGTTATGTCTAGCTATGGAATGGTAATGATCCTTTTTGGCAATTAATAAAGCTAAGTTAATTACCAAAAAAAAATTATTAATTGCACAAAAAATGGTAGTATTCGTTGTACATGTGCAAAAATAATGATTCTTGAAAAATGACAATAAATTGATAAAACTCCTAAAATGAGGACAATTATCAATAAATCATCAAAAATGTAAAAAAAAAAAAATGTGTAAAAAGCTATTTCGTGCTCTTTAACGAATCAGGACCACACCGAAACATTAATTTCAAACACAGCGAGCTAAAATTAGGTGTCAACATGGAGGAAAATGTTTTCCAAGGAAAATATTTTCCTAGAAAATAAGTGAATTTCTTACTTATTTTCTCATTTTCGTTTGGTTGATAGAAAAGGTTTTTCGGAAAATACTCATCCAAGCCTCACCAACTCCAACCCAACCCCATACCCCCAACCCCACCCACACCCCACTCCCACCCACCCACCTACGCTCCCAACCCCCTCCCCCTCAAAAAAAAATTTCTTTTGATTTTTTTTTTTGCACCCCCACCCCAACCCTCACCAACTCCAACCCAACCCCATACCCCCACCCCCCACTCACACCCCACACCCACTCACCCACCCCTACTCCCCCACCCCCCTCATTTTTTTATTTATTTTTTATTTTTTTCACCCCCACCCCCACTCACCCACCCCTTCCCCCCGCACCCTACCCCCCCTCCCCCATCCACGCACCCTCTCCCACAATTCTTTTTTAAAGTTTTTAAAAAAAAAATTTAAATTTTCTACACTATCACATCCCCCATCACCCCCCCCCCCCCCCCTCCCCCCTTGCATGGAACCCATACCACACCAACACCCCCCTCCCCAACCCTAACATTTTCTTTTGAAGTTTTTTATTTTCTTTTGCGGGTTTCTACACCCTCAGACACCCCCTACCGTAAAAAAAAAATCTTTTCACCACACACCCCCACGCCCCACGCCCCCCCCCCCCCCCAAAAAAATACTCTATCACCCCTTCCAAAAGTTTTAATTTTTAACCACACAAACATTCAATTTTTATAATTGTCAACTTTTTTTCAATTTTGTTTTGGGGGGGGGGGGGGGGGAGGGGGGAGGGAGGGGTTGAGTTGGGTAGGGTGAGGGGATGGGCGAGGGGTAGGGTGCGGGGTGGTGTGGGGTGCAAAAAAAAAAGTCAAAACTTTTTTTTTCAAAAAAAATACTCCCTCCGTTTCAATTTATATGAACCCATTTGATTGGGCACGACATTTAAGAAAGAGGGAAGACTTTTAAAACTTGTGGTTCAAAATAAGCCTTGAAAATTTGTGTGGCTGTAAATCATTCATAAAGTGTATTTATATTTTCAAATTAGGAAAGAGGTCATTCATTTTGGCACGGACTAAAAAGGAAATAGGTTCAAACAAATTGAAACAGAGGGAGTAATTTTTTTTGCGGGAGGGGGGTTGGTGGGGGGTGGGGTGCGTGGTGGGGTGGGTGCGGGGTTGGGAGTGGTTGGGGTTTGGTGGTTGGGATTGGGTTGGGTGGTGGTTGGTGGAATGAACTTGTGAACTTGTTTTCACTACTTTTATTAGGGAAGTCAATTTCCTCAATTTTGAGGAAAATGTTTTCCAAAAGAAAATGTTTTTTAAAATTTTTAACCAAACGAACATGAGAAAATTGGAAAACATCTCCATACTGAACACACCCTTAATTTAAGCTTATTCTTTTCTTTTCTTTTCTTTTCTACGCCATTTGTTATCCCACCATTATTATTCCCAATTATTGCTTCTAGCATTATTAAAGTAGGTAAAGGCCTTCTAGCTTCCTTTTAATGGGTGTTGCATTTATAGTTTGTTGTTGATGGGTTTATGCTAGTTCTTTATCGAAAGAGAAGGATTAGTTTCATGAATCTACTTAGCTCTTCATATCACTTTTAATACTAGTCTTGATCTTAATTGAGAGGAGAGATTTAGATGAGGTGTTCTTTGGGTTAGTCAAGATAATCGAAAGAGGTCTTGCACTTTAGTAGATTGAATCACATATCAAGTGCTTAATGCATCATGTAATTATAACTAGTTGCATAACAGAAAGGAGTGTTTCTTGTCAAAATTTATATGATAGGTGAATGTATTCGTAAGAAGCATTTTTACTCTCTGTAAGAATTGATTGGGGGTAGAATAGATTGGATGCTTAATTTAATCACCACGTGAAGTCAAGACTTGAAGCATAAAATATACTCCCTCCGTTTTAAATTATTTGTCTTACTTCTCTTTTTAGTCCTTTTAAAAAAAAAAAAAAACTTTCCCTTTTTAGCAACTCTTTAATTTTAACTTTGCACATGCACAAGATTAAAGGACATTTTTTTTTTTTACAATTTATATATTTTGAATTTAAGACTACAAGATTCAACAGTCTTCTTTACTTTCTTAAACTTCGTGTCACGTCAAAATCAGACAAACAAATTGAAATGAAGGGAGTATAAAAACAAAGAGAAGTTAGCTTACTTATAAATTTGATTGAAGCTCAGATGCGAAGTGTGAAACGTTTATGAACTCCAGTTGTTAAAGTTAGCCTTGTGTGATCTTGTTTAATACTCAAATCATTTCAATGTTGATTAAATAACTATGATGGTGTCGTTTCGCCCATGTGAAATATGTTGAATTATTTTTATGTTCTGTTGACTTGTACATAGTGCAGCATTGATTAAATGCAGAGTATTTAGTTTCAGTTGAAAAATGTGAATCACATTGTCTGTGGGAGTGAGGAGACACTGCCCAAGCATGTTGTGCCAGAGATGAAGTTATAGCCTCCATGCTTCTTGTGACAGCTTGTTTTTTTTCTAATTTGGAGGTGAGGGTAACATCGTCAAGAAGAATTTTTCGAAATTTAATAATTTCAATTAAAATTTGCCTTGTTAAAAATTACGTTGTTGAATCTTTACATTCGTCACAATTTTGTGATGGATTCACGAGTTTGTCACAATTTTGTAACAGATGTGTCTATCAAAAACTTTATTTAAAAAAAAAAAAAAAGTTATATGTTGAAAACTTCATGTGAGATCAGTATGTTTGTGAGAAACTTGTGATGAAATTGTTACAGGACCTTATTTCCGTTTCAGATTTGAAAATTAATTGTGACTGATCATCATGTTTGTCATAAATTCTGTTCATATTGATCTTGTCATAAAATCATCACAATCTTGTGACGGACTTATCTGCCAGAAATATTTCATCACTAATTTGTGTTTTTCTTGTATTCCTATGAAAATGGTTACTATATTACTATTCAACAAAGAGAAAAAAGGGGAACAATACAAGAAAAACTTTGTTACTGAAATGTTTGAAACGACAACAATTTCCATAGGAAATCCAAATTTTGTAAATTGAACAGTTCAATGCTCCAAAAAAAAAGAACAAATCAATGCTGAACAACTCAATGCTTATTATAGAGCTTTTGAAGCAGAATACGTTATGCAAAAGTGTAGTGCTACTAATTGTAGTATTTGAAAATACACCATCTTTTTAGTGACACTAGTAAACAAACATTACCAGAAACGACGAATACTGAAATCAACTCACGAAAGTGATGTCTACACACTTCAAGTAGATATAACTTAAAACTTCTCTTGTTTCGATTTAGTGAAGACTACCCAATGCTTTTGCTTTCTCCCTCAGGATGAATTTTTGGACCTTTCCAGTTGAGGTTTTGGGTAAATCTTCGAACAGGATTGTCCTAGGTGCCATGTAATGAGGCAAGTGATCCCTACAGAAGTTGATTATCTCCTGAGAAGTAATTTCACCAAATCCTTCCTTCAACTTCACGAACGCACAAGGTGTTTGTCCCCAACGATTATCTGGTCGTGCGACTACTGCTGCTTCAAGAATTGCTTGATGATTATATAAAACTCTTTCCACCTCGAGTGAGCTTATATTTTCACCACCAGAAATTATGATGTCTTTCAACCGGTCCTTAATTTCTATGTAGCCATCCGGATGTTTGACAGCAAGATCACCACTATGCAACTATCCACCTTTAAAAGCTTCTTTAGTTGCTTTAACATCTTTCAAATATCCACTCATCAGAGCGTTCCCTCTTAACACAATCTCACCAATGGTCTTTCCATCAGCTGGCACCCTTTCCGTGGTCCTGTGGTCTCTAACGTCAACTTTTTCAATACAAAGATGTTGCACCCCTTGTCTTGCTTTGAGCGCTGCTCGTTCATTGAGAGGCAAAGAATCCCACTCAGGCTTCCACAAGCAATATGTCGCTGCACCAGAAGTCTCTGTTAGTCCATATCCGTGAGTAATTCCAAAGCGAAGGTCCTCCATTTTGGAAAGGACACATGGATGGGGTGGTGATCCGGCTGTAAGTATTTCGACCTTATGTGGAAGCGGCTTCCTGTCATTTTGTGAAGAATTTGCTTTCATATTCAGCACAGTTGGCACTGCGCCCATATGTGTGACCTTGTAGAGAGAAATACTTTCAAATATATTTTTTGCGGAGACATGCCTAAGGCAAACGTTTGTGCCACCAAGTGCAGCCATTGCCCAAAGGAAACACCATCCATTGCCGTGAAACATTGGAACTGTCCAAAGGTATGTAGGCATCGGACCCATACCACAAAGAAGAAACGTAGCAATAGTATTGAGATATGCACCTCTATGATTGTACACAACTCCTTTGAATGGTGACGTTGTGCCAGAAGTATAGTTAACACTAATAGGGTCCATTTCAGTTTTTGGCCACCTTATTGTAAAATTGCTACCCCACTTGCCAAAAGATTTTCATAGACGAGAATATTATATGTCTCACATACAGGAGGAGCGGAATTCTCATATTCAGGGATTAGCACATGAATTGGTGGCTTAATTGTTCCGTCTTTTGAAAGAAAATTCAGTGCTCCTTGACAAATTTGGAGCAACTGCTGATCAACAAATATTATCTTGGCTTCTGAATGTTTCGACAAGTCAGCTATTGTTGATAAATCAAGACGAATATTTAATGTACAAAGAACTGCTTGGGCCATTGGTACTGCAAAATGCAGCTCCTGCATTGCTGGTACATTGGGAGCCAGAGCTGCAACCTGCGAACATTTCTCAAATCGATATTACTATCAACAAAATAATCAAACCGTATCTAAAAATAACTCGAGAACCTGGTCATTTAAATAATTTAGCACGTTAAAGAAGCGGTCTCATGAATTCTTGAAAAAAAAAAATCTTACCACATCACCTCGAGAAATCCCGAGCTGAACCAAAGCAGACGCAAGTTTGAGACACCTAGAATGTCTATCTTCCCAAGTGTACTTTACAGAAAAACCAAACACAACCGAAGTTCTATCTCCGTAAACATTTGCAGCTCTCTCCAAGAAACTTATGGGTGTCAATGGAACATAATTTGCTGAATTTGTAACGATGCCCTCCATCAATCTTGGGCACTCATCCGTTGCAAGTTGGCACAGCTGGCGGACCCTGTGAGTGCTCAGTGCCGGCTCAATGGGGAGGCAACTACCCTCTGTTTGGATGGTTGTTTCCCGTGGTTCATTAATGTACAGTATGGTCTTGTATTGTATTGTATTAATGAACACAATGTTTGGAAAGACTGTATTGTTTGTTGTGATTTAATAACATTTGTATTATTTGGTTTGACTGTATGGTATAATAACTTGTAAGTTTACTAAAATACCCTTAATTCTTAATTAGAAATTAGTTTATATATATTAATAAAACTTAGGTAAAGAATAAAATAGAAACTTTAAAAAATAAATAGGTAGTGAGTGGGGGTGGTTGTGGGATGAGGGTGGGGGTAGTGGCTAGTTGGGTGGGGGTGAGTGGTTGTGGGGGTTTGGGTTGGGTGGTGGTGAGGGGTGGGTGGTTGTGGGATGAGGATGGGGGTAGTGGGTGGTAGGGTGGGGGTGAGTGGTTGTGGGAGTGGGGTTGGGTGGTGGTAAGAGATAGTGGGTGGTGGAAGGATGGGTGGTGTGAGGTGGGTGGGGGTAGGGTAGGGGGTGGATGGTGGAGGGTGGGGGTGAGTGGTAGGCTGGTGGTGGGGGTAGGGTGGATGGTGGAGAGTGGGGTATAATAGGGAAATGAAATACGTAACCATTGAAAAACCACCAAATCCGTGGTTACAAAAATTGAGACTTTTCATGGTTATATGACCATGGGATGAACCACGAGTTTACAACACAATACCACATAATTTTAAGAACAATAAAAACAAACATGGTTTCATACAAAACCATACATTAATGAACCACGGGAAACAACCATCCAAACAGGGGTTGCCTTAGGCCCGCCAAAATTTAACTAAGGCAATTGCCTTAGGCCCCCCAAAATTTATTGTTTTATATATTATTTATATACCATAAAAACATTATTAACAAATGTATTAAATTATATTGACATATACTTAATGATAAATGAATTGATATTATTAGAGTCAGCGGATTATATAAAGAAATAGTGTTACAAGCATTTGTAAATAAAGTTACGGTGGGAGCTAGTAGATAATCCATCAAAAAATCAAGATATGTACAAAATTGTTAACGAAAAAAATTATTTTATTAATAATCTAAGGCCTCTTATTATGATTTGACTTTAGGCCACTAATTTCGTTGAGCCACCCCCGTGAGTGCTTGCGTGTAATTGGACTGATCGGTTGAGGCCATTAAAGAACCTCAGTGCCACTTTCGAGCTCTTGAGGAAGTTAGCCATGGTTGCAGAGGACAACAACAGAGAAGCCTTTAAGAACTATGGAAATATTTTCTGCATCAGCTCGTCACTGCTAGTTAATTATAATAGCAAATTAACTGACTAGTAAAAGCCATTTAATTGACTATTGCATTCGTTGAAGAAAGAAAATCGCAAACGAGACTGGTCCCACCCAGGCTAAGGTGGTACCTGGAAGCAACTCACACGTATTGTGTTTGTGTTCAATGAAGTGATCATTTGTGCAAATGATCAAACCACTAAAATAAAGTGAATCCCAATTGAAATTTCACCAAAGATTTGCAAATCTATTTCCCCACGTACCATAATATTGTTGATAACGACATGCTATACTGTACCAATATCCTAGCTTAAAAAACAACCAGCCCGATAGAAAATTGAAATAGTTGTTGGAAGAGGCGCGGAAGATACGTTATAAACCTAATTTTCTCATCTTAATTGTATTTTTTGTGCTCAGTTCTATTATAATCATTTGTGCCACAAAACCCTGCTTATTATATAAAAATGCAAATTTTAGTTGAGCTTAAACTTATTTCACACTCCACTGAATTTGCCATTTTAAATTTCAAACATATGAGCATTGGTCAAATTACATATATTTACTTAGAAGAAAAAAGAAGTCTTCCCCGTTCCATATTGTGTGGCAGAGTCCATAGTACGAGTAGATTATGAGTCACGTGAACCCATACACCCCTCCCGAGACCATGATCCCATCAATCGCACTGGTATCTTTATGATTAACGTATTTGTATTGTTATGAGTAGGGCTGGGCATAAATAACTAAAATCGAAAAATCGGACCGAATTTCAAAAAACAGAAATCGAAAGAACCGAACCGAACTAGTTGGGTTCGGTGTTCGGTGTCCACCTTTAAAAAATCGAAATCGAAATAGCCGAACCGAAGTTTGATAAAATCGAACCGAAGAACCGAATGCCAACCGAAATTTAATACATTACCCAAAAAATTAAAGGGAAAAGGACACTGTGTGTCCACTCAGCCAAATTAATCCCACATTTAACCAATGTTTGGGCTTAATCCCACTAGGTGTCCGATCGGCCCAAATTAATGCCAAAAAATGGCCTGTCGGCCCAAAATAATGCCAAGGCTGGTCGGCCCAACAGCCCAGCGCTTAAAAAAAAAAAAGACTTTTTGTGGTGACTACGTCGCCACTAAAGGGTTGCTACAGCATATATACATATGTTGGAATTATATATACACTTTATATACAAGAATTATACATTTTATATACATATGCTGGAATTAATCTTACATTTATTATTATACATAAATTATACGTTAATTATACATTTATTATACACATATTATACAATAATGATATGATATTTATTTTTAACATATACAATAGTGATACATATTATATACCACAATGATACGGTTTCTATGTTACATTTTTTATACGTATGATGCACTTTCTATACAAGACTGATATAGTTTATATACATATGTTGGAATTATATATACACTTTCTATACAAAAATGATACATATTATATACAAAAATTATACAATTTTCTATTCTATTATACACATTATATACACAAATGATACATATTATATACAAAAATGATACATACCTTAGTGATTCATATTTTATACAGTTTCTATACATTATAGATAGGTACTGATACATATTTTTATACACAAACGATACATATTATATACAAAAATCACCTCAGAGTTTTTTGGGATATTTTTTATTAAATATACACATATTATACATGTTTTGGGATATTTAACCTTTAGTGGCGAATTTTTTAATTGCCACTAAAAAGCCTAATTTTTCTTTAGCAGCCCTAAAAGTCGCCACAAAAAGCCTGACTTTTAAAAAAAATGATGGGGCTAGAGGTGGCAATGGGACGGGGCGGGTACGGTGTGGGTTCGGTCTCAACCCGCAAAATTTCAACCCGCCCCGCCCCATGAAAAAGAAAATTTCCTAAATTCTCACGTGAAGATTAAGAGCTTCAAGACTTTGAGTGACCATACCTTTGCAGATCTATAGGTAATAGATAGATATTATTTCTCATCGAGAGGTTATGATACCGATAGAGTCTTATTCTTCTTTTTGGGTTATGAACTAATTCAATAGCTCAGGGTTTCTTTACTGCATTCCAAGACAAGACAAGTTCCCTTAATGGGAGTGAACATAGAAATTTCTCGACGAACTAATGCAATAGATGGAAGGCTTACAAATGTAACACTAGATGGCTTTACCTAAGACATTTTCTACTCCTACTTTTCATACAAAGACAAAGAGAATGGGCAGTTGATGTCCGCTTAAAGTAATGTTAAAATCGAGATAGGGAAGAGAATTTCAAGAGACAAGAATAATGCGAGAATTCTTTCTGCTTTGTAATCATCACAATGACCTCCTTATATACAAGTAAGGTCTTCCTTACCATAGTCTAATAAGGTAACCTTGTTCTATTAGAATTACAAATCCTATATTACCATAATTATAAATTCACCAAAAATAGACCAAACTTATTGCTATTAGAATAGAATAGATTCACAGACTCACCGACGTGACCGGATCATCATCCGGTCTCAATAACCCCCCCCCCCCCCCCCCTCTCAAGTTGAAGCATGAGAGTTCCGAATACCTAACTTTGTCAAGCAAATATTCATGTTGCGATTTTCCCAAAGCCTTTGTAAACACATCGGTCAATTGCTTACTAGTTGACACATGACTAGGAAGTATTATACCGAATTTCGTGCAGTATATATATATATATATATATATATATATATATATATATATATATATATATATGTCGTTTGATATGACAATACATTTCCACTAGAGATTTATGTTTAACGCTCAAACTATGCAATCTTCCATTTAACCATTTCAATTCACAGACTGTCTTTGCCATTGATCGTTATTCCGCCTCTGCTGACAAGCAAGAGACAAAGTGTTGCTTCCTGGTTTTTCATGATATGTGTGACTTCCCGAGGGAGATAAACCAACCGGTAAGTTATTTTTGAGTCAATGGACATCCGACCCAGTCGTAATCACACCATCCGTACAATAAAGATCGCAATCTTTTCTCATTGCAATGGCTTGTCCTGGGTTCTTATTCAAGTAGCGCACCACATGGAGAGCCGCGTTTCAGTGTGCTTCTTTCGGTTGCTGCATGAATTAGACAGAACATGCACGCAATATGACAACTCAGGTCACATAAAACTGAGGTATATAAATTTACCGACCAGACGTCGGTATGGTTCCAGATCTCCCAAATTGGCTCCTTCAGCATTAGGCCCAATTAGGCATTGCGCGTAACTCACACTCCAAAAGCTAGCTCAAAGGAAGGAGGATTGGGAGCCCAGGGTTCTCGTTCGTCACCAATGTGATATATTCTCTTCATGATCTCTCTTCACATTTGTGACGGACGAGAACCCTGGGCTCCTTATAAGGCTTTGGCATCCTCCTCCCTTCGAGCTAGTTTTTGGGGTGTCAGTTAGGCCTAATGCCAAATTTGACAAGAAGCATATGAAATTCATAGTCATTCTTGCTTGTTCATTATATCACCTCTGAGCAACAAAAATAGCACATCTATAACACCACAACTTATCAAGGATTGGTGTACCATACTTGCGGATTTGAAGGTTCTACTTTTCTGCTTCCAAGAGTCCAAGCAATTGTGCCTCTACGTCGTACCAATATGACCACTGGCGATTTGTGGCAAAGCCATGTTTACGTAGTGGAAGTTAGAGAGTTACAGTGTACAACATACCTAGGGACGGAGCCAAGTGGGAGCAAGGGTTCATCCGAATTTTCTTCGGAGAAAAATTATACTGTATATTCAAGGCTAATATATATATGTTGAATTTCCTTGACTTCCTCATATGTTTACTTTGTCATATTTTGAACCCCTCAGTGAAAAGTCTGGCTCCACTGTTGTACGGCAATTAGTCCCTAGCTGATCAATTAGTGGTTAATTAAAAAAAAAAAAGACACTTTGTCTTAGTTTGCTACTTCAATCAACTAATCAAATGGAAGTATATTCAAGCAAAAGTTTCTTGCTACCAAAGTTATTTCTTGTTATGCTTTTTCATGCTATATCACTTTCTTATTAGATAAAAGGGATAATTTCATAGATCTCCCTTCATATTTCATTCATAACTCTGACAATTCTTATGGTTTACGATCCGACGTTACTTTCCTTGTTTTGATTTTTCTATAACAATTCTTTTTACTTATTTGTTATTAATGTAAATAATTACAATTTGACTGATCTACTCTTTCCCTAAATGATGCTATTCTATAAATACTGTATATTCCTTAAGAATACGTAACTTTCACTGTATTGTGTCCTTTTTATATTTATCTTTTTCCTTCTAGTAGTAAAGCTTTAAACCAATTTCTTGGATCTAGAACATGTTTTTGTCATTAACAGTATCTACTCTTGCAAGTTGCAACCATCACCCGTTTGTCCAGAAAACACTGTCAATAGTACAACAGCTTCTAAAAAATATTGTGCATCTGTAATAGTATTGGATATTGTTAAAGAACCCATGTTAAGTAAGGTAATTATAACAACAACAACAACATACCCTGTAATCCCACAAATGGGGTCTTTGTGGGGGAGGGGGGATAGGATCTACGTAGATCTTACCTCAACCTTTATAGGTATCTTTGTGTGTGTGTGGGGGGGGGATAGGATCTACGTGGACCTTACCTTAACCTTTATAGGGTAGAGAGGTTGTTTCCAATAGACTCTCGGCTCAAAAGAAAGTAAGGTAATTGTAAAATTACTTAATTAAAAGAATTCTATATTAGAAAATGATAAATTAGTTAAAGTGATAAATTGATAAAAAAAACTTGTTAGAAAACAATAAATTAAGAGAGGTAAGCATAATATCATATTATTATTCCCATATGATATTATATTAGTAAAGAGTTATTGATCCTAGATAAGTAAGCAGATATGCTTATGGCTGGAAAGTAGCGAGCGCTAGTCTCAACTTAGTCTCTCATAGGTCAGCTCGTTGTACCACTAAAACACGGCGTTCGATAAATTACACGAAAATTCAGCGTTACTTGTTATGAAACGAAGCCCGAGGGGAAGTCTTGAAATAATTACATTTTTTTGCGCGCATTGCCCTTCATACGGACTGGCCTTTAATTTTTTCTTCTACTTCTCATTAAATAAAAATTTGTGGGTCAAAGTACTCTTATCTATGATAAGGCACTGGTCTATGAAACCAGAGATTCTGGGTTCGATCCCAAGCAGAGTCGATGAATTTGTTATTTTCTTACCAAAAAAAAAATCGCAAGGCATAAGTTTAGAGAACTACTTTGTCCGGCATAAGTTTTGTGAGAATTAAATTATCTGGCATAAGTTGTGTATTAACTAATGTGCAAGGCATGAGTTTAGAGAACTTTTACCTTGTCCGGCATAATTGTTGTAGAAATGAAGTTATTCGGCATAAGTTATGTAGTAACTAATTCATCCGACATAAGTTTAGAGAACTTTTATGGAGTAACTAAGTTATGCCTTGTAAGACATAGCTTGTGTTGTATTATGATGCAAAAATATAAACTTATGTCAGCTGAATTAGGTACTATACATTTATGTTGGAAAATTTAATTCCGATAGAACGTATGTCGGACAAGGGAAAGGTTCTATAAACTTATGCCTTGCGAAATTAGGTCGTAGATAAGGGTAGGCCGAATTTGTTTTTATTTTTATTTTTTAGATTTCACGAGTCTTTTCTGTCACCTTTTTATTACTTAAAGTGCCGAAGCGAAAAAATTAAAGATCACCGATTTGAGGGGCAAAAATTAAATACCACCCCAAGATAGGGACATTCATGACAAAGAGTTAAAAAAAAAAAAAAAAAAAAAAAAAAAAAAAAAAAAAAGGTGTGAAGGAAAATTCTTCCTCAATGCCATAGCACCCTGGCCCCAACTCGACCCACCCATGTTCAATTCTACCCCACTCTGTTGTCATTGTTTTGCGCGGATTGCCCTTCTCTTGGGGTGGTCTTTAAATTTTTCCCTTCAAATTTGTGATCTTTAAATTTTGCCCCTCATATTTGTGGTCTTTAAGTTTTGCCCTTTACTTGGAAAGGTGGGCGAATACATGAAGTTCTGGGTTCGAACCCCCGCTCAGGCATAAAATAAAAAAATAATTTCGCCAGACAGGACTGGGGGAGTGTATGCCGGATCCAGCATACAATCTTTAAGGAAAAGCTAAAGTTATGCCGGATCCGGCATAACTAAAAGTCTGCCCCATAAGGCAGAATTTTTCCTAAGACATAGTTTAGTTATGCCTTATGGGGCAGAATTTTAGTTAAGAAGGCAAGAACTTTTCTTAAGGCATAGACTTTGCCTTATAAGACAAAGTTTAAGTTATGCCTTAAGGAAAAGTTCCGCCTTATGGGCATACTTTTAGTTATGTCTTTGGGGCACACTTTTTAGTTAAGGCATAACTAAAAGTTTACCTTGAAAAGTAAATATATATATATATATATATATATATGCTTCAAGGCAAAGTCTGCCGGAGGGGGCAGACTTTTAGTTAAACGCAACTAAAAGTCTGCTCCCTCCGACAGACTTCTAGTTAAACACAACTAAAAATCTGCCCCCTCCGGCAGACTTCCAGTTAAACACAACTAAAAGTCTGCCGGAGGGGGCATATCAAAATTTAAACTTTGCCTTATAAGGCAAACTTTTAGTTATGCCTTAAGGAAAACTTATGTCTTATGAGGCATACTTTTAGTTATGTTTTATGAGGCACACTTTTAGTTAAGGCATTACTAAAAGTTTACCTTGAAAAGTTAAAAAAAAAAAAACGTATATATGCTTCAAGGCAAAGTCTGCCGGAGGCGGCATAGCGAAATTTAAACTCTACTTTGCAAATTTTTTTAAAATTTTTGACTGAGCAGGGGTTCGAACCCGAAACCTATGGGTTTTAGCTGAAGGACAAAATTTAAAGACCACAAATATGAAGAGCAAAATTTAAATACCACTCCAAAAAAAGGGCAATTCTGCGAATTGCTGTGCATCTTAGGCCCATTGGTTCTTTACCCCTCCACGTCAAAGCCAAAGCCCAAACTCCAGAAGGAGGGCCCTTTCCTGTTAATTCCCAAAAATGTTCACCCGGTTTTTTTTTAGACAATTATTTAGTAAATAATTTATTTTTAATTTTTCTTGTAATTTATGAACTTTTAGATTACGGGAGAAATTCTTTTAAACAAAACTAAATTCTAATACGAGAACATTAGACCACGGCGTAAAATTTTATAGATATTACAGATAACTTAATATTTTGTCAGTCTCAAGGTTATATTTGCATAATTTTTTGAAATAGGACCAAAATCTTTAGTTCATCTATAAAAGGGACAATTACGTAAATCAGCCTTTAATCCCAACTGAAAAGTGTGTTTACGAAACAATTCTTCAATTACATATCCCTTAGAGCATAAGTATTATTTTCTTTATTTCCCAAAATTTGTTCGGCTGTATATTTACGAGTATTGAATTTCACTTTAACCTCAAGTAAAATATTGAAGTGATGACTTGAAAGTGTGTTTTAAGTAAAACATTGTTAGTGTTCAACCCAAAACTTTTTAAGTTTTAAAACTTTGTTGCTCAAGTAAAGTTTATATTCCATAAGCAAATAAGGTTTGAAGTTTGCCAAATGGTAATGCCAAAGGCCAGCAACTCTAATGGGACGAGTGATGTGCTTGTTCACTGTGATAGAGCGGCAATTATTCTTTTATTTTTTAATCAACTTGTCTTAGGTATGGAATCGCCGGTTTTAGGGCAATCTCCAATGTGAGATTTCTTAACGCGAATTCAAATCTTATCGAGCCCTAATATGAATACTGGACACCGAATGAAAATAAAAAAATAAAGAGTGATGTGCTTCCCCCCCACCAATATCATTATTTATCGCCATGCATAGATAAAACTTTTGTAGAGAGAAAAGAATTTAATTAATATAAATCGATAATGTGTAAAGCTATTTATACTATATTATATTTCATAAAGGATTGCAAAATTTATTAATTCTCAGAGCTGAGGTGAGGTATATGAAGAATGGCTGCTTTTTAATCCCCAAGCAGAATTTTCATTTTCCATCTTTTCTTATTAACTTTCCAAAATTTAGAGAGCATATTAAGAATCATGTCAAAAGTATCAAATTTTTTATAATAAAATAAATTGCTTATTACAATTCACGTTTATAAGTAAAAACTCGAAAGAAAAAATAGAGCAAAGTACAACAATAGAAAAGTTAATAGCTCAGTTGGTTAGTTAACTGAACTTTTATTTTATTGGTGAGGGTTCGATTTTTCACCTTTCAATTTCCTCTTTCGCTACCTCTTAAAAAAAATAGTACTAACAAATTTTCTTAGTTATATTTGGTATTTTTGCATTTCTCATTAGGTAATCAAGCTACAATGATTATCCATAAAGGAAGCTCATTGATTCACGCACCTTACTGTATCCCTTATCTCTTCCAACCCCAATGAGGCCCCCTTTTTCCCCTTTTTAATCACACAAATCGAAGCTTACACCTTACCCTACATAGTTCTATTCCTCTAAATATACCAAATGAAGAAGAGAGCGTGTTCGGTTGAAATTTGAAATTTAGGGTACGTTTGGTAAGGAGAAAATATTTTTTAACTTTTATATCTGATTGATTAAACTTTTAAGATTTTTTTAGAAAAATAAGTTTCATTTAATGGCATTACGTATTGATTGTCGCTTTGCCACCTTTCAACACACCTCACTCAAACCTCATAGGCGAATGTAAAGTATTAGTATCAGTATCAGATTTATTTGAACTCAGAATTTTTAGATGTAAAAATTCACAAAAATTGCAACAAGCAGTAGCTATGAGTCTCATAATCATAAAAATACAATGATTCAATGGTAAAAATATTAAAAAATTGATTTATAAAACTTAAATTTTTAATCCATCTCTGGCCCCACACCCCATCACTATAACCCCTATCCCACCACCCCACACTCCTACCCCGCACCCATCCTATCCTAATAAGTGTTCGTTTATATTATATATGAATACGAACTAACATTTTTTAGACAACTTTTTCTATGTACTTACCAAACATCAGAAGACTAAAGTGAGAAACCACTTATTTTCAAAAAACATTAACCTTCAATTCAACTTCTGATATTTGAATAAATGATCATTAGACTAGTAATTACTCAAATGAGACCTGTGTGAAAATATGGTGACGTTCAAAAGATGAAGATTAACGCTCTAAACGCATTTTTTTTTTTTAAAATTGAAGTATTTTAAATTCGGTTATAATTTTGATAGGTAAGTTTTTTTATGGTGCCTCCATCACCACTATAGGTGCATTCTTCAGTGGTGAGCGTGGGGATGGTTTAGCCACAAAAGATCACTAGTTATGGCAACTATTAATTTGTCGCCACTAGAAATATCAGTTCAAAGGAATTTTATTTGGGGAAACACGAATGGGAAAAGAAATGTCATTTAATAAACTGGAACATATGCACTAAAATTAAGGAGGATGATCGATTAGGACTTTATAAAGTCATGGAAATACTTGTCCTTCTTAAGTGCATTAGCATGAAGATTTGTTCACAACAAAATGATCTTTGGAAGGAAGTCTTAATGAAAAATATATGAACAACTTTAAACAGATCCAGCTTTATAAAGATAAGAGTATTATGAAAGGCCTAATATACGTAGGGAAGTGGAACATTGGCAATTGTACTTTAATTATAAGTCTATGGCAGGACTCTTGGATCTATCAATCTAATAGACATTTTATCACTAACTAAAATGGCGATCCTTCTTCCCTTTTGCCTTGTGGCACCTGCGAAATAATAGGAACAAAAAAAGTATTGGAGATATATAGGGGCGAGCCCCCAGGCGGGGCGTACTAAAAGCGCTCCGGGGCGCAAATGAAAAGCGTAGATCCATAAGGCAGGCGTACGCCCTATAATTTGGGGAGTAAGTCCCGCAAAAGCGTAAAGTCCTGGGCGTTAAGGTGCACGCCTCCGACGTTAAATTTAATTTTTGTTATTTTATAAAAGTATTTTGCTATATATTATGATTTTTATTATTGGTGTAATGATATTTATACTTTATGTTATCATTTTTCATGTTGTTGTGATTTTTCTTAAAATATTTAAATAAATAAAGCGACTCTCATAAAAAATAACACTACCATAAATAGTGTTTTTAGATGATTATGTCTGAAATTGATATTATAGATATTTCATAGCACTATCTTCCTGAAACAACTTCATCCATTTTTTGTCATTGCTCTTACACTTTTTGTCCTTCGCCTTCTTTGAATATATAAATAAAAGTTGGTACAAATGTTAGTTGAGGGTGGGAAAGACTAATAGATCTGGAGAATAATGATGAAGTAAATGAAGATTTCATTTTAAAGATTATCTACGCTATTATCATTTTTCGTGTTGTTACCTTTCTCAAATAATAATTATAATAATTCTTTTTATATTTTGCAGAATTTTAATTAAAACTTTACATTTGCTTATTTTTTAATAAAAAATTATAAAATTGAAGATACATGAGACATACGTCCCGTAGATCCATGAGACTTACGCCCCGGGTCTCGGAGGCTTATGCATCACCTTGTGCTGCGTAAAACACCTTGCCTCGCCTCACGTCCCCGCCTCTTAAAACACTGATATATATATATATCATCATGATGGAATGTCATTAATGCATGAAACGAGGAGTCCAAATTTAAAGCATATTTTTGTAGCCTATACGAAAGAGAACAAAATAGCAGATGACCTTTCTTCAAAGCTGTATCTTCCTCTTTTAAAAATAATTTCGTATGTACGATGAATCCTAAACATATCATAATTTTTAATAATCCCTAAGTTTTAGTAAACTAAGTCTTATTACCAAACACACAAAAAAACAAGCACAATCAGAAATTTTCTACAAAAGCGGATATCCACCACTTTAATTTGAGGTACTTAAATGTCTCAAAACACCTATAAATAGAGATTCAATTGCATTAACTAAATCGTCCCAACAAGAAACACAAAGCAACAAGCACATAAAAAACATAACAGCAAAAGAGAGAAACACATATTAAAAAAAAAATGGAGGCATCAAAGAAGCTTGTTGCAGTGTTTCTCATTTGCATTGTTATGTTTTCATCATCTGTTCATGGAGAAAGTAACGCAGAAAAAATTAAAGAAGCATTTAAAACTGTGGCAAATGAATACACAGTTTGCTACAATGATTGCCACAAGGAATGCTCCGATGCAGGATTTGGATACACTCATTGCGAGATGAAGTGTGACGAAGATTGCACCGCGAAGTTGATTAAAGGTATATATGCGACGTACATTAATAACGTATTTTTTATAGATGTGTAATACATGCTAGTAGAATCTCTACTACCAAATAGGAATCATCGGCTGACAAATTCTCTAGCTAAACAACAGAATAAGCGACGAAACTCGTAGATAATTCAACTTCTTTTTTTTTTTAGTGATTCATGATACTTTGGATTTGACTTATATATTTGACAGTTAAAGATTTTTTGCACTATATATCACTGCAATTTTAACATATAATAAATGTTAGTTACATTTTTTATTAAATTTAAGTTACATATATGCTGAGAACTTAAAGAATATTTGAACTTTTTCTGTGTGATTTAGCCTATTTATCGTACAGATTTACATGTTATTACTTTATAAATGATCATAATTGTCTAAACACTGTTTGACACCATTAGTGCATAAAATATAAAATCATTACTATTAAACTATCGAGTAATGTGATCATAAAGATTTAGATTTAATTGCTGTATAAATATTTTGATAATTTCACCACAGAAAACATCATAATTAAATCCACTTTTGTTTACTTGTGTATTGCTTTTTTTTTAATCTCACTTTTTTGTTCGAACGATATTTACTTCCTTTTTCTATTTTTCTAATATGTTATTCTGTTTTATTTATTTTTGCAGAAAGAATTGAGAAAATGAAGAATTGAAGTCTTGAAAATGGACCAAAGGATGCAAAACATTCCTTAATTAACAGAGAATAAAACGGTGGTTTCATTTATAGTACTAATTGATTAATTCATTTTTGTAATTCTTAAGACTTAATAAAATCGTTTCTTTCTCTAATTACTGTTGTTTCTCTCGAATCAATCGCAACTAATTTCATTTTTATTTTTACTTTTTTATGTCTTCTTAATCTTCTTGATATTTCGGGCAATATTTCTGCTACTTAGTTAATTATTTTGGCCACCAGGGCTGGGTCGAGACATGTGAGTCGCACTAATTTGTGTGGTTGACTAAAGTATCTCTTTGGAATTAACATTAATTGAATCTAGTTTATATATTAATAGTGTAAATTATTTATAGTATCATATCATTTGATCTATATTGCAACAGATAAATTGGTTTGAAGATTTAGTTACAATCAGGTCATTTTTATTAATAATTATAACATATAGTCTGTATTAGTTTTAAGATTACTCTCATTTTTATAAGGGATTACTTGTAAATATTTTTAAATAATTTAATAGTATAATTTATTCTTTTTACGTTATCAGTTAATATAAATTAAACTCACACTAATTAAAGTTATTTTTTCTAAACTTATTTTTGTGTAGTTATTTGGTACCTCTTGCTTTACAACAACAACAATAATATACCCACTGTAATTTCATAAATAGGATTTGGGGATGTACGCAGACCTTACCCCTACCTTTGTGAGGTAGAGAGGTTGTTTCCGATAGCCCTCAGCTTAAAAGAAGTGGAATTGAAGAGAAAATAACGACAACAAAATAGTAAGATGAACAGCAAAGGAAGTAACAAATAGTAGTAAAAGATTGAAGAATAAGATAGCAAATACTAACTAGACTATCAAATAAGGAGAACACGAGCAGAGGAGACTAGCCGCCCCTGCATTTCCCATATAAAAGTACGACAACACTCGGCTACCTACTACCCTTCTACGTACCCTAATCCTCGACTTTCACTACTTTTTTTTATCTAGAGTCATGTCCTCAGTAAGCTAAATATGTGTCAGGTCCTGTCTAATTATCTCCCCCAGTTTTTCTTTGGCCTACCTCTACCTTTCCTAAAACTTGCAATAGCAAACCCCTCGCATTCTCTTAATTACTGGCGCATCGTGCTCTCCTCCTCTTCACATGCCCGAACCATCTCAGCTTCGCTTCCCTCATCTTATCTGCCTCGGATGTCACTCCTCTCTTGTCCTGTATAACTTCGTTCTTAATCCTATCTCTCCTATTATGTCAACACATCCATCTGAGCATTCTCACGCTACCTTTATCTTTAACGTGAGCGTTCTTGACTGACCAACACTTTGCTCCATTCAATGTAGGTATAATCACCACTCTGTATAACTTACTTTTAAGCATTGGTAACACATTCTTATCATACAGTATCCATGACGTGAGCCTCCATTTCACCCACCCCCGCTCCAATACGATGTGCGACATCATTGTCAATCTTCCAGTTTCCTTGAATTATAGACCCAAGATATATACTTGAACTTCCTTTCTTGGGTATAACTTGTGTATCGATCAACACTTCCACCTCCGCTTCATGCGCTACGTCACTGAACTTGCACTCCAGATACTTGATTTTAGTCCGGCTCAACCTAAAATCTTTAGATTCTAGGATTTGTCTTCAGGTTTCCAGCATATTGTAAGCTCCACCACACATCTCGTCGATCAATACTATGTCATCCACAAATAATATACACCATTTTAGCATATCGTAAGCTCCACTACACATCTCGTCGATCAATACTATGTCATCCACAAATAATATACACCACGGCACCTCCCCTTAAATATTTTGCGTCAATTTGTTCATTATTAAATCATTTTTAAATGATAATTATAAGTGACGGCTCATAATATATAGGCACTAGCTAGTCAATCGAAAAATAAATATAAACATTCTGCAATACCAATTATAAGTAAACCGATAGTTGCAAGAATCTATTTTTTAATTATTATCATATATATTGTAAATCATCTGTAGAAATGGACATATCGAAATGAAAATTTTCGCAGTTAGCTATCGCTAACCTTGCTTGGTGGCATATTGTTTCTATGGCCACGTACGTAAAGTTCATTTGATACTCGTCCTCATTCATGCAGGGGCAGATACTAACTTTAGAATATTGGGTTCATTTAAATCCAACAGAGTCTATATTTTTGAGTAAAAAATTATTAAAATTATAATAAGTAATAGAAATGAATCAATAACTTTTAAATATCAGGTCCAATAATCTTTCTTTCATCACAATTTATATAACATCTTTGGATTTGAAAGTCAAACTAATTTGATCAATCACAAATTTCTCGTATATTTTTTAAATATTTTAAATTATCAATTATGGTGACATATATTATTTTAAAATTTTATTCCAAAAAATTTTAAGATTTTATATCTAAATTTACTGTTAAAATTAAAAAAAAAATTGACTCTTGAAATTCGAACAATGCCATATAAATTGAGAAAGAGGTAGATTAAAGATTGATCCGTCTATGCATATCTATGAATGCAAGAATTTAACTTTTATATAAACTTTCAGCCCTATCTGTAATTGGAGATATATATCATCTAAATTATTCTCCTTTTATAAAAATTTATTGTAGTATTTTTTCTCAGAAAATAATTTCGTTATACAAAAGGAAGAGCATGTGCAAAGTTCTCAGAATGACACTTCTCAGGATGAGAACATGTTCTCTTTCTAACTATCAGAAACTTAGCTTTTGGTAGTATTAAAGATCCAGAGCTGCATCAATGTGCAAAGTCCAAGTACAATTCGATGAACATCTAAGGAAACTATGTGTTGATAATTAAATGTGCAAAGAATATGACTTCGAGAAGCAGACGATCAGAGAACATGAACAAGGTATAGTTACTCCCTATTTCCAATTTACGTGGCACCATTCGGATTTCTAGAATCAATAAGTATTTTTTGAATGTGATTTTATGATATGCCGTTTGAATATTTTGAGTTAGTCAATTATTGTTACTTATAATACTACAAAAATTTAAAGCTTCTATATTAAAATTGGCAGTCAAAATTAAGAAGTTTGACTCTCAAAATCTAAATCGTGCCAGAAAAATTGGGATAGAGAGAGTAGTGTATTATGTTTAAGTATAGTATTAGATTTGATTCTAAAGAATATTTTCCTATAATTATATATGGGTTTAGAGGCATTATCAATAATAATAATAACTATGTTTGTAGCAACAAACAAGTTGGGTCAGCTATATGAATTGTCACATACTATAGATTCAGATACCTTCATTCTACAAGATAATTTTTCTATAACCAGGGAGTTATATATATATGATTCAATGTAAATATGAATGTTCCGGTAACAAATAAGTTGGGATCAACTATATGAATTCAAGGATTTTGTTGATTATAGATTTAGATATGGTCATTCTACAATAAAAAATTTCTATAACTATGGAGTTATATAGATATGATTCAATGTAAATATGTAAGCTCTATGTACGCTCTGTGTTTTATTTTACGTAGAAGCCATTACCCGAAAGTAATGACGGAGATACTTTAGTTGGTATCGTTTCCGTTTTTCATTTTCTTCTTCCCAAATCCAAAGGGAATTTCTCATCTTCAGAATCATGTTTATATTTATACGCAGTGTGTTTCATTGTTTGTGCTATTTTTTGTTAGTTTTGTTCCATAAGAATAATATATATGTTTATGTTTGAAAATAATTTCTTGAAATTTTCCATTTTACGCATATGATTATTAGCTACAACGACACTATGTCAACTTTATTATTTCTAGGGGGCAATGGTACAAATATATCCCTCAACTTTGTGATTTAAAGTAGATATACCCTCGTTAAAAAAGGGGTGCATATATGGTCCTCCCATTACGCGAATGGTGCAAATTAGGGGTGTACAAAGCAAACCGACAAACCGCACCAAATCGATAATCCGAACCAAACTGAGAAAAAAACCCGACTAGTGGTTTGGTTTGACTTGGTTTGGTTTTAAAAAGAAAAACCCGAACACTATTGGTTTGGTTTGGTTTTAACTAAAAAAAGTCAAACCGAATCAAACCAACCCGACATTACATTTATAAAATTTCAAACACATTTTATACATAGAAATATTTATTTATAAATGTTTCTTTAACTTTTTCATAATTTTTTGTCTTTTAACATATTATTTCAAGCTTGGAATTAGACTTTTGAATGGTTTAATAAGTTTTATAGCCCAATGATAGTAGTAACTCAAATAAAACTCAACAAAAATCAAATCAATACTAATGCTAACAAAAGAAATTCATATCTAACACTGGAATGACAATAATTTTGATATCTATTCTTTAGCTTTATATTAGTTTAGAAAGTGAAATGCATAACTTAGTTTTATTTTTTCTTTAATATTTAGTCATGTAATTAATACTTAGTAGTCGTACTTATTTTAGCATGACTTAGTACTTTTAGATTATGATCATTTTTTGCATGCCTTATAAATTAGTTGTATTTATTGTAGCATGACTTAGTACTTTTAGATTATGATAATTTTATTTTATGCAATTTCATTAATTTTTTTCGTTGAATATTTTAGTACAATGTCATCTCTCATCACGTTTTGTGTTATTTTCTTAATAAATATCTTAATTAGATCGTTGTATCTTACTAGGACTAAAGAAATATTTGAAGTATAAGTTATATGTTTTGTATGAAGACGTTACCGGAAAAAACCCGAAAAACCCGAGCAACCCGAAAAAATCGAGAAAACCCGAGGTTGAAAAACCCGACTTTTGTTGGTTTGGTTTGGTTTATAGATTTAAAAACCCGATGCAATTGGTTTGGTTTGGTCTTTAAAAACCCGAACCAACCCGGTCCATGTACACCCCTAGTGCAAATATATCTTTTTCACTAATAAAAAAAATATTTTGCTATTTTTTAAGTAACACTACAAAAAAAGGGTAATTTGTGAAGGTTGAAAGTTGTAATTCGCGGGGGTTTTTAGCCTCCGCTAATTGCTTTAGGAGTATAAAACCCTTGCGAATCTTTTTTTTTTTTTTGCGCGGATTGCCCTTCCTTTGGGGTGGTCTTTAATTTTTTTTCCCTTCAAATTGGTGGTCTTTAAGTTTTGCCCTTCGCCTGATACCCCGAGATTGTGAGTTCGAACCCCAACTCAGTAAAAAAAAAAAAAAAAAAATTGCAGGGCAGAATTATGCCTTAATGTAGAAATTTGCAAATTCTATCCATATGCAAATTCTGCCTTTAAAGCTCAAATTCTGCCTTAAGGCAAAATTTCTCTTCTGCCTGAAGGGCATAAGTTAAAGACTACCATTTTAAGGGACAAAAATTAAAGATCACCCCCAATGAAGGGCAATCTTGCAAATTGCCCCTTGCGAATTGCAACTTTCAATTTTCACAAATTATTCATTTTTCGTAGTGTAAATTGGTAGTCTACTAAAAAAAATTGCTAATCTTATTTTTCAAAGCCACGTGGCATTTTTTTAAGTTAAAAAATAAGCTAAATGATTTTTTCTTAAAAAAAATTATTAGCAAAAAGGGTATATTTGCATCATTTGTGTAACGACAGGGGTATATTTATTAACGGTAGGGGTATATATGCACCACTTCTTTATCGAGGGATATATCTGCTCTAAATGGTAAAGTTGAGGGATATATTTGAACCTTTTCGCTTATTTCTAAGTTCAAAGTCCTTTTTTTCCTTGAATATCGTGTCGAATCAAATATTAGGTACCATAAATAGAAACGAAGGGGTTTTTAAATGGATGTGTTAATGCAAAATTACGTAGTCCCGTTCAAATAAATCAATTCTTCCCCTTTTTTATATAGGTGGGAGTAGCAGGGATGGTAATAACAATATGAATAATGACAAGGAATACGTGAAGTGTAAGAAGCAATGTCAAAGAGAATTCCATGCATGAAGGGTGTTGCTCGCAGCAGCATTAATGCCAAAGGCGGTGCGAGGAGCGACGCCAAGAGAGAAAGAGCAAGGAAAAAGAGGGGACAACACTTTGATCTTAGTTTCCATATAGAAACCAAGGGAATGAAGAAGAGCTAGGTGGTTGAGCAGACACATAAATCGGGAGTAATTTCATAGGTGCTCGCTTAAATTTATATAAAAATCATTTCACTTGAAGAATGGATGTTCAATGCTCTCCTCATCAACATTACATAAAGGACACTTCACTGTAGTAGCTATTCCCTATTTGCTCAATTATCTATAGCTATCATTCTACTACAGTATATGTTAGTCTTAGAATAAAGATCCATTTAGGATGTCCATTATTGTTACATACCAACTTCTTCCAATGCAGTCTAGGAAAATCACCTTGCAATTTCTAGTAATCTTCTTGATGGGGAAGTAAGGCACCATTTGTAGCTCCTCTTGAGTCATACCCACCTACTCCCAAGTATTTGTGTGCTTTGAGTATTTTTCTATTACTTTTTGTCTGACTTAGGTAAAGTTGTGGTTTTTTATTACAAAAAATTATTTAATACTTTCGTGATACTTTAATAAAATTAAGTGACTTTCGCAACAAAATAAAAAATAAGGAAGAGCCGAAATAGTCTTTTAACTATCCAAAATAAAGCACTTTTGTTCTTTATTATCTTTTGGCGTAAATTGGACTATTTCATCCTTATTTGTTGACGGCCAAGTCTTAAGCCTTAAATTCTTGTCTAATTAGATTAATTAGTATAATTGAAGGGTAATTTTAATCATTTTTTGAATTTTAACATTAATTTCTTTTGAAAACTCATTTTAATTTCTTTTTTCGTTTTTCCTTCTCTCCACCACCCTTCCCTCAGCGAGAATCTCCAACGATGAACTCAATTTTCTACTAAAAATTTAGCAAATTTATTCCTTCAGCAACAACTTTTACAAATTTTATGGTGATTTATATATTTTTTTAAAATAAAAGGATTGTTTTGATCGCCATCTTCTTGGACTTCTTTTCTGTGTTAGTTTACATCTTTAATCTTCACACTTGTCAAATTCTGAAAACTTCCTGGTTTGCCTAAAGAATTTTTATGTATTCGTAATGATCCATTTACCAAATGATGGGGCTTTTTGTTTACTTACTAGTTAGTTAGTCATTTACTAGAACGGCCTTGAAATTAAGTGAGTTTTTGAACATTTGATCATGTTTATCTGATAGACGAAATTTCAAGTTCAACAATTATGTCTCATGGGCAGAACTTTTGAGTTTAACCTTGAAAGTTTGTCATGAGACAAGAAGGTGTCAAGAGTTTAAGACCTCCCTTTTTAAGATCATTCGGTATAGTTTTTTGATCAAAAGGTGTTGTTGGGTCATTGGCCCTTAAAAGGAAAAAAGCGGATAATTTAATAGATATATACCAAAATAAATTCATCTTAACCATAACAAATTATACTATTTCATAAGAATAAAGATAATGACTTTACAATTCAACCTCCAAGAAATTCATATCCTTTTTATAGTAACAATTTTTTTATGCTTTTTTAAGAAAAAAATTGCTCATTCTAGGGGGTCTCAAAGTGAATTAAAATGTAATACTACAAAATGAGATTCAAGCGATAGCTAAGTAATTTATTGAGGGGAGATATAGAAGAAAGAAAGAATAATTCTACAGTTGAATTTAATTTAAGACCAACAAATAAGATTTACAAATCTCTAATTTGAACAAACAACTACAAAATTAAATTCAATGTGGAGGAAAGTTGAACTCATAATGAATAAGCTCACCAAGATATATGTAAGAGAAATCCAATATAGAGTTAAAGGACAAAATCCACAAAACTCACCAAAGAGTGTTCATCCATCAATATTGTCTAAGCAAATAATCCATCCTATTTTGTTTATACTAGGGTTAACTAAGATAAGAAAACACATAAATACCCTTAATTATACTACATACTATGATCCATAGGATCCTAAAACATATTTAAGCTTTTCTTGTATTGGTTCTTGATTTTTATGCTCTCTTGAAAAACTTTAAGCTCTTGATGTCAAATAGAGATGGCAATGAAACGGTACAGGGATGTCTGCGGGGCGATGCAGGTTTGAGTTATTGTGTGTGCGGGCGAGTTCAAAAACTTTTTTTAAAAAAAAAGTTACACTGAGGGCGTGGGGGGGGGGGGGGGGGGTGCGGTTGTGACTTAAGTCTTTTGAATTAACACCTATAACGCTTATGGCTCATTTGGTACAAGGGATAAGGATAAATAATTTCGGGATTATATTTGAGATGAATTTATCCCACGTTTCATTGGGATAAAATGATGGTATAACTAATTTTATTCCGAGATTATAATATTATTTTATTCCTATGGAATGGTGGAATAACTAATCTCAGGATAACTAATCCTAAAAAGTTATCTTGGGATAACTTGTTTCCAGCTAAACCACCCCTTAATTCACTCTTCTAGAATCAATCGGTCCCATACAATTTTTAAATTAACTACTCATTATAATATATTACGTTCACCACACTAATATAGAATGTCATTTTACTATATATCAACCATCTTCACATTCACTTTGTCCGTTTCCTCTTCCACTCTTTCATATGTTAATTTATTTATTTTGCCTTCACTACGTACCCACAATTTCAAAGTTATACGAGTACCAGTGTTTTCCTAGTAGGCATTAAAAAAAAATTGTAACTAAAGAATAAGAAATACAAAAACTGCTTATCCCCATCAAAACGAATGACTGCAGATAAGAACTTAAAAAAAAAAAAAAAAAAAAACTAGTGATTGAGAAAAACCGGAAAAGAAACTGTACACAAGCTTTAAGTGTGAATATTGTGCAAGATTAATCAAATGTAATAACTATTTTAATAAGAATCACAATAACAATATAAATTAATTAATACTACTTAGAATGAAACTAAAAAGTTAATGCGGGGCGGTTCAAGGCGGGTTTATGCAGGGCGGTGCGAGGCCGGTTGAAAATATAAATTTTTGCTATGTGGGTGGCGGTGCGGTGCAGATTAAGTCTTCACGGGTACGGGGTTGCCCCAGGCCCACCCTGCCCCGTCAATGGCGGAGCCACTCATGGCCAAGGGTGGTCACCTGCACACCCTTGGCTGGAAAATGGTACTAGTATATGAATTAGATATGATAGTTAATTGGATGTAAATTAAATTTTAAACGCCCTTAAAATAATTTAGATAGAGAGCTTAGAGGTAAATGACGTTCAATTTTACCTAAAAGTCATGGTTTAAAGCTTGCGTCAACCGCTGGTCATCTTCTTTCTTTAAAAGAAAACATACAAACAATGTCTTAAGCTACTTGGTTGATTTGTATTTGCACTTATTTTCTTCCATGTTTCGACTAAACTTATTTGTATTTGAGTTATGATTTGCATTTGGTTTATTCCTATGTTGGTTTGGAATTACGTTGGACTCATTTGTTGAAGCTTCTTTAGTCTTTCTTCTTTCCTTGCTATTTCCTAGAAAAGAAGACTACGAGATCTAATAGCAAGTTAGCAACCACTTATTTTAATTTGTTCTCTTTTTTTTCTTTTTTTTTCCAAAGAATATTAATTAGTCGTTATCTCTCGCTTTGTAACATTCTCGGAATGCCCCTTGTTGTTCTCCACTTGTGGGATTACGTACACTGGGTATGTTGTTGTCATTTGAAACTGTAATCACCATAAGTTTTTTCTAGCAATGAAGTTTATCAAGAATAACTTGCGAAATCAAATGGACCATATATAAATTTTTAGGCCAGTGTGCAGTGATGATGTTAAAAAAAGATTTGTTGCACTCATTCATCGGAAAAAAATTATATACTCGTCAACATTTGAACAACCTTACCAAAATTTCTAGCTCCGCCACTGTGCCCCGCACCGCTTGCCATCCCTAGGTATTGTGAATAATGAATAATAATTCAAAAATCATTGCTTTCTATATTTTATTTTATGGGATATTTTTTTATTAGTTTGTTTAGAAAAGATTGATATCTAATGTGTATTTTTGTAATTTAATTTTTTCATTTTACACATAATAACGTGTATATAAAAAATTAAAATGCATACCATATTATAGACTAAATGTTTTAACGTACTAGAAATGTATGCCAATTTTTTTTTCTCTTTTTAAACTTTATCCATCATATAAAATGACACGAATACTCATGAATCATGATTGTGATACAAAAGTCAAATTACCATTACTGGTTAGCATATATGACAAGGTTTTAGTTCTTTAAAACAACATTTTACTCAAAAGTTATCAAGAAATCTTGCTAGTATACTAAAGTCATGATTTTTTTTTATTAGTGAATACTAAATGTTTTCTGTTCGTGCCGAAGACATACAATTGTTTTTGTTAGGAAACCTTTTAGTCCTAAAATATGGAGCTGTTTGAGGTGAATTCAAATTTAATTAAATCTCAATATAAATATCGAAGTGCGAAATTAAAACAAGAATTAAAGTGGGGGGAAAATAAGCTATAGGGGTAATTTTGTAATAAAAATACTTTTTATCAATTATGGATTTTATTATTTTTAAAACCATGTATTAAAGACATCTAGTTGAGTAGATGTTAATAGTTTAGGCGGAAAATATCGAAGTGTGTTTTCATACATGCTTAAACTCAGATGTGCTTTAATGTATATCTAGTATAGTTCAAAACTTCACATAGGAGAAAAGAAATAATTGATACAACAACAATAATAACATACTCAGTGTAATTTAATAAGTGGAGTTTGTAGAGGGCAGACTATATGCAGACATTAATTCTATCTTGGAAGGTAGAGAGGTAATTTTTAAAAGACCAAAAAAAAAAAAAAGTAAACATTATTAAAAAGGGAAACTTGTAAAAAAGTGATACTTCGTTTTTTAGGGAGCAAGACTTTTGTAACCCAAAAATAAATTTTTGGAACCAAAATAACCCATTAAAAAAAAAGAACGTAAATAGGCTTTACGCATAGATTTTGTGCGTAAAAGGATCAAAGTGTAGTTTTACACTAAAGTCCTTTTACGCACAGAATCTGTGCGTAAAAGGGCCAGATATATCGGCCCTTCTTCTTCCCCATTAGTCCCCCCGAATTAAAAAAAAAAACGAAAATCTGCCATTAAAGGTCCCTTTCCAAGGTCCCACGCGATCAAAAACATCGTTTTCTTGTTGATTTCCAACCCAAAAGTGGTATATTGAAGTCTAGGAATAAGTTGCTTCGTAATAAAGCGGCGTATAATTCAATTCAAAAACTCAAAATCAAAGCTTCAATTTAGGTATTTCACTACGATTTTTCTATTACATTATTAACCTAAGCATTACTATTGTGGGGATATGGACAATAAAAAACTTTTACGCCCTTTTTTTGTGCGCAAAAGGGTTGTTTTCAGTCCTTTTTTTATTTTTTTTATTTGTTTAGTTGTTGTTAATATTTTAATTGTTTATTAGTTGTTTATTTAGTATTTGGTAATTGTTAGATTAGTTATTTTAATTGTTAGACTAGCTAATTACTTATTTAGTTTTTGTTAAGCCAATTGTTTATTTGTTAATTATTGATTAGTTAGTTAATTGTTTATTTAACAATTATATGCTAATTAATTTTTTATTATTTGATTAGTTAGTTAATATTTATTAATTATATGCTAATTGTTTGCTAGCTAATTGTTAATTTTTTGATTTGTTAATTATTAATCTTTATATCTTTAATTGTTAATTTATTTATTTGCTAATCAGAAATTGAAAATCGTTAGTTTAGGATTCAATCCTTTGTATAATTTCTCGATAAAAGATAACATAACTAATACTACGTATTAGAGATTAATTAAAAAAATAATGATTAATTTAAAATGCGTAAAAAATATACCACTTTAATTCTTACTTCATGTATTAATGATTAATTTAAAATGCCTAAAATATATAGGACACCACCATGGAGCCGGGACCCTTCGACAACAGAGAGGTACTTTATCTACAGCATGAGCATAGGTCCCAGTATGTACGGGATGCACCGGTATCCTCTAGTAGAGTGATTCGTACCCGTGCAGGGGAGTCAGCATGGGATATTCTAGAGGCTATTCCCCCACATCCCCGAGTCATAGATATACTACGTCGGGGCGGTATTTATCGGTGCATCGAGGTTGGTCGGCTTATGCACGATAGGGCTCTAGTGACGACCATGATTGAGCGCTTGCGACCGGAG
The DNA here is from genome assembly GCF_019175385.1 of Lycium barbarum. Lineage (NCBI taxonomy): Eukaryota > Viridiplantae > Streptophyta > Magnoliopsida > Solanales > Solanaceae > Lycium > Lycium barbarum. The sequence goes on from NC_083347.1 coordinate 27,119,156, forward strand.
ACCCATAAATTTCATCTCCGCACTGGCGAGGCTACCATCACCCTGCAGGATGTCGAGGTGATTTATGGTCTACAGATTGATGGACAGGCATTGTATAGAGTGGAGCCTCCGGAGATGTTGTCGTATCGCCAGGAGTTGGCTAGGCTCACTGGTTTCGAGCCTCTGTAGAGGGATATGCGTGGATGGAGTCGGTTGTTGCAGTCCTCCCTCCATGCTCACTTGCGCCTCGTAGATCAGCAGCATCCGATCGGAGAGGCGACGCCTCAGGTTAATGTTGACCGAAGTGCTCGCTTATATCTTCTTATCATATTCGGGGGCATCATGTTCCCGAACACGTCGGGTGCGGATATGAGCATTAGGTATCTGCTCTTTATTGAGGACTTAGACCAACTGGGATGTTATAGTTGGGGCGCCGCTGTCCTGGCTTACATGTACAGAGGATTTGATCAAGCCTCTATAGGCGAGAGGCTTAAGGTCACTGCATTTAGCCCTCTTCTTCAGGTAATATATTTAAGTGTGTGTAGATAAAACACTAAATATATTTTTTTCGAAACGACGACTGATAAATAATTTTTTTGATGACTATGACAAATTTGGTTGTGGACTAGGTTGAGACCTTTTCAGCCCATAGCTGCTCACCCTCCCGATGACTATGTTGCTGAGGATATGCCATACGCGCGGAGATAGTCGCGAGGCCGGACCAGAGGTGTGGAGACGCACCATGTCATTCTCCCGTTTAGGGATCAGTTAGATTGTATGACGGCGCCCGAGGTAAGTTTTTTGATTTAACATTAGTTTGTTATTTTTGTTAGTCTTTCATTGTTAACTGGTTGAATTCCTTTTATAGGCTTTCATATGGATGTCGTATGATCAGATTTTAGGTCAGTTGCCGGCGTTTTGTAGGGCTGGTGAGCACATGTGGACTGCACAGTGTCCATTGATCCATATGGACATCGTTGAGCATCACGCACCCGATCGCGTATTACGGCAGTTTGGGCATGTGGAGAACATACCCGCGACTACACATTGGGAGCACACCCATTACACCAGGGACGAGCGTTCGATCGACAGTGCGGTATGGCGGGCGCGTATGCACCAGGAAGTCGATGCATGGACGCGAGGATGACGACTCTAGCGACTGTCGGACATGACACTCCGGTCCATGAGTACATGACGTGGTACATGCATATCACTCGCTCCTTGATTGCCAACCCCTCGATGCTGCGTCCTGATGGCCGAGGATATGCATCACTCTCAGGAGCGTATGGGGCGCTGGTTAGTTTCTTCAATCGTCGTCTTATTATGTATTACTTTACGAATTTATTCAATTCTTAAAATTTGCAAATATATGCAGCTACGGATGACTCTGATGATACGCCATGAGAGCATTCCGCTTACGGAGTCCACCGACCCCGAGATAGCGGCATATGCAACACGAATAGTTCATCTTACCGACACTGGTATGACACAGGCTCAAGAGTGGCATCGTGTCGATGAGGATGTACCAGAGGGTGTTCCTGAGGGTGGTAGGGCTGATAGAAGTGGGCAGGCTGATAAAGATGGTCAGGCTAGCAGATGTGATCTGGCTGGCAGAGGTGGTCAGGCTTGCAGAGGTCTAGTAGATGAGCCTGACGATATAGCCCGTCAGGCTCCGTCGGCTACAGATATCCCGTCGACTTCTTCTTCCAGGCCGTCGACTTCACAGAGACCTGGATATACGCCAAAGATGGTCCCACCTTATGATTCTTGGTCATCATTTCCACAGGTGCCAGTTGGTGATCTACATATGGGAGACGGAGATGAGGACTTGGATATTATTTTTGATGACTACTTTCTTCGTTCTATAGCCGGGCCTACGTCACCATCTGCATCTCCGGCTCCGCGGGCCGCTCAGGAGCCCTCTCACATGCCATCTCAGGAGCCCGTCGACACATAAGTTTATTTTTTTACAATAAAATAATGTATTAATTAATTATTTTATTAATCTAAACTAAATTATTTACATATATTATAGGTTCATTCCTCTGCACCTGTGGACCCGTCTCCGCCCGTTCAGATTGACCCGTTTCCACTTCCAGCTACAGCTCTGGGTAGCGCTCAGGAGACCGTTGAGGAGCCAGCTAAGGAGCCCTCTGACCGGCCATCTCAGGAGGCCGTCGACACGCAGGTTTGTTTTTTTACAAAGAAATAATTTATTAAATAATTGTTTATATGTTATTTCATGTTTAGTTTATGATAAATCTAAATTAAATTGTTTATATGTTATCCAAGGTTCATTCTTCTGCTCCTGTGGTCCAGTCTCCTCCGATTGAGTCATCTCCTAAGACATCTGCTGAGGCTACTCAGGTGGAGACTGCCGCCGTCTCCCACAGGAAGCATGTTTTCACCCAGGGCCTGAAGAAGGGAAGAAAGGGTGATCATGCCATAAATCATCCTGCCATTAAGAGGAGGATAGAGGATCCTGATGATAGTGAGGGTGGTGGGGTTAGGAGGATTCTTAGGCCTTAGGAGATTGTATATTTGTAAATAAAATGTACATTTTATGTTAATATTATATATATTTTTGGGTATTATTTTTTTAATGATAATTAGTTATTTTAGTATTTATTGTCGATTAATAATAACTCGTGCGACGTCCATAATTAATTAGAACCCTATAACAACGATCTAAATGTATATGTATAACAAGTTTTCAAACTTACTTCGGAGCACTTTACAACCTCTAAAACGACGATCTAAATGTATAGGTATACTTGATGTAATAAGTCGATATTATTGTACACGAAAAAAAATATTAAGTTCTATATAAAATATTTATATTCTGATGTTTTGAAACGTCACTAATTTTCGGTCAAAGTATGGAAAAAAGCTTAATTGAGTTTGATTTCCAAAGAATGGAGGTCGGGGTGTCGGGGGGAGCCACTTCACGCACAGAATCTGTGCATGAAAGGACTAAAGTGTAAATGTACACTTTGATCTTTTTACGCACATAATCTATGCGTAAAGCCTATTTAGATTTTTTTTTTTAACAGATTAGTTTGATTCCAAAAATTTATTTTTAGGTTAGAAAAGTGCGAGCTCTCCTTTTTTACGATTAACTCTTGTTCATTGGCAAATTCCAAAACGAGTGTGAAAGAACAGTTCCCAAACTTAGAGCCCGTTTGGATTGGCTTATAAGTTGGCTTATAAGCTGTTTTCAGTTTTTTTGAGTGTTTGGCTGGTCAGCTTAAAGTCATTTTATGCTTAAAATAAGCTCAAAAAAATAATTGGACCCATTTGACTTAGTTTATCTAAAGCAGCTTATAAGCTGAAAACAGCTTATAGGCCAAAAAAAATAAGTTGGACTACCCCAACTTAGAGCCCGTTTGGATTGGCTTATAAGTTAGCTTATAAGCTGTTTTCAGCTTTTTTGAGTGTTTGGCTGGCCAGCTTAAAGTCATTTTATGCTTAAAATAAGCTCAAAAAAATAATTGGACCCATTTGACTTAGTTTATCTAAAGCAGCTTATAAGCTGAAAACAGCTTATAAGCCAAAAAAAATAAGTTGGATTACCCCAACTTATTTTTTTCAGCTTATAAGCTGCAAACAGCTTTAAGCTGTAAGCCAATCCAAACGGGATCTTATTTTTTTCAGCTTATAAGCTGCAAACAGCTTTAAGCGGTAAGCCAATCCAAACGGGCTCTTAAACAGCATTTCACAATCTTCACTTCTATAAGCTTCCTTAAATTCTTGGGGTCCCCCTTCACTTTTTTTTTTTTTTTTTTCTCTCTTTCCTTCTCTTTCTTCTGTAGCTTTCAATATGTGAAAAGAAAATCCAATCACTCAAATAAAAAGAAAAGAAAAAAGTACAGCTTAGGAGATCTACTGAATAGCCTACTTGAGCTGCTCTCACTCTCTTTAGAGATCTTGAAGTTGCCATAAAGTTGTTTCTTTTACTACTGTTTGCTCTACTTACTTACTTAGTTTTACTTAAGGGTTTCAGGTTTTACTTGTTAACTTCAAGATCTGTTGCTTCTTTCAAGAAAAGGGTATTTAGGGTTTGTTGTAGTTTTGTGTGTTTCTTGATTTTTTTTTTTTGTGAGTAATTGAAGATCTGGGACAAGTATGAAGCAGTTCTTGATGGTGGTGTTTAGTTGTGGAGTTGGGTTTGGATGAGAAATATGGTTTCTTGTTGCTTGGTTTTTGCTTGGGGTGGGGGGTGGGGGTTGTGTTAGTACCAAAGTTTACATCTTTTTGGAGTTTTTTGTACTTTTTGGTGCTACCCTTTTTGTTTTTTTGGGCTTAAGTAGTGAAAAAGTAGTTGCTTGATAGTTTGTTAGTTGATTTGCTGGAATGAGGGTATCATCATCTGGGTTCAATCCTCAGCCTGAGGAAGGTTAGTTAGTTTGTTTGTTATTCCTTACTTTAAGTTGAGCATCTGTTTGTAGTGATTAATGAGTGTGTTTTATGTTTAATTGTAGGAGCAGGGGAGAAGAAATGTTTGAATTCCGAGCTGTGGCACGCGTGTGCAGGACCACTAGTTTCGCTTCCACCTGTAGGAAGTAGAGTGGTGTATTTTCCTCAAGGGCATAGTGAGCAGGTGAGTAGTAGATATTGTAGTTCACAATGTAGCTCATTGAAGTTCAGGTGTTTGATATGGTTGGTCAAGGTTGCACCTTTACTTTGGTTGTTTGTTAGTGGCTAAATATAGTATACTGCTGTTTTTTATGCCGTTAGCCATTCAATTCTCTATAAATTTTTAGCAAACTGATTTTTTTTGTGACACATTCTTTGGGTGTGTTTGGTATGAAGAAAAATGTTTTCTTGGAAAGTGAGTTTCTTACTTATTTTCTAGTGTTTAGTAACTAATCAAACAATATTATCCCAAGAGCATTAATGCATCTAGCAACACACTATGTTTGTGGGATGTGGTGGGAGTGGGAGTTCGAGGGTGGCGGGTGGTGGGATAGTCAAGGGTTGGGAGTTGGGTAGGAACAACGAACTTGGAATGTCACTTATGGAACTTGTTTTTCCTACTTCCATTAGAGAAGTCATTTTCCTCATTTTTAAGGAACTTGTTTTCCTAGAGCAAATGTTTTTCTCCACACAAAACACACCCTAAGTAGCTCCCAGAGTTTTTTCCATGAAACATGGACTTGAGTTTTGGAAGGGGAGCCTTGGTGTAACTGGTAAAGTTGTTGCCATGTGACCAGGAGTTTGAGCCCTGGATGCACGGTAAGGCTGCGTATAATAGACCCTTGTGGTCCGGCCCTTTCCCGGACCCCGCGCATAGCAGGAGCTTAGGAGCTTAGTGCACCAGGCTTCCCTTTTTTATGGACTTGAGTTCTAACTGAAATTTTACAGGTGGCCGCCTCGACAAACAAGGAAGTAGATGCTCATATACCTAATTATCCTGGTTTACCACCTCAACTAATTTGTCAGCTTCACAACCTGACAATGCATGTAAGTTTTTTTTTTTCTGGCTGTGGTGTGATATTTATGTACCTTTCTGTCAGTGTATTCTAAACAGTTTTTAAATTACAGGCAGATGTTGAGACTGATGAAGTATATGCTCAAATGACATTGCAGCCACTAAGTGCAGTATGTCACTTCCTATCTTTTTTCAAATCAGTTTTACTAATAATTTTGTGCTAATGGACCTACTCTATGTAGCAAGAGCAAAAGGATGTGTGCCTGCTTCCAGCAGAACTTGGCATCCCGAGTAAACAACCAACCAACTATTTCTGCAAAACTTTGACGGCAAGTGACACCAGTACTCATGGTGGATTCTCTGTTCCCCGCCGAGCAGCAGAAAAAGTTTTCCCCCCTCTTGTAGGTCCCTTCAACAGAACCCGTCAGCATCTTGGTTTTCTTTTTGTCTTTTTCTTTGTTATGTCTCATCAGGATTGGATTCTGTAGTATGCTTCTAGTGCTCGATGGTGTTTAGCCAACTCATGATGAATGTGTCTTGCTCTGGCAGGATTACTCTCAGCAGCCACCCTGTCAAGAGTTGATTGCAAAAGATCTACATGGGAATGAATGGAAATTCCGGCATATTTTTCGCGGTGAGTTTCTGTGCAGTCAGAGCTTAAAGGGAGTTAGTGTTCGGTAGTTTGTTTCATGATCCAAATGCAACTGAAAGAAGAGAAAATTCTAGCTCGAGATTAGGTTTTTTGTCTACTGCAGAATATGAACTTTAAAGTCGCAACATTGAGCTAAGATGTTTATCCTCATCATGATTACTGACTTGTCCTTCCAATTCAACCCCAAAAGAATACCTACACACACAGTAGGCCGGTGGATGAGTGACTTTAGCTCTGGGAAGCACATTTTCTAGACAAGTGAGGTTGTCAGTACGACACCTCATGCAGGGGCGAATTCTTCTTTACATTGTCCTTCTAAGGGCCTTGAGGAATTCTGCTTTGCCTGTTTCAGCTTTTGCATCTTTTATTTTGAGGTGGAAGGAGTGATTTTAAATCATTGCAAACTCTTGGGTTACTTGCCATGTTTTCATTTGTGAAAATGGCCATAAGCATTACCGGCACTAATTGTTTCTCATGTTTAGGCCAACCAAAAAGGCATCTATTGACAACAGGATGGAGTGTCTTTGTAAGTGCAAAGAGACTTGTTGCAGGCGATGCGGTCATCTTTATCTGGTAAAAGATGTTTTCTGTACCTTCTATTATCTCTTCATAAGATTCCGCTCCACCATCCAAAACTTTCAAATGATTTATATTTTCACAGATAAATTGTATACGTATTTTAAGTGCAGAATCATATTTAACCATATTGTGTTGCTTGCTAAGCCAGCTGCTGAAATATCTTAATATGCTCTTTGTCTGCTTGGGCCGCATGAGTGTGTGGTTCTCTGGTGTTTGTTATGCTTATCCATGTACTCCTCCCTTTAGAATCTTGGAATGCATTTAATTTCTACATGCCTGCATTATGCAGTTGTGAAAAGCTAAACATTGATTGCTGGGAAACTATCTTTATGCCCCCTCATTGAGAATCTTCACGAATTTAGAATTGATTTCATTCTTTTTATGTCAGTGACTTTTATCAGTGACATGCATTCTTCTTATTTGGGGTAACGTGGCTGTGAGCCTGCATCATTTCGGCGATTTGACAGTAATTAGTTGGATAATCATTTGCAATTGAAGGAACTTACTCTCATTTCACCCTCTCAATTCCTTGAGATTTTAACCGTGCTAAAGTACCGTTGCCTTTTATCAGGAATGAAAATAATCAATTGCTTTTGGGGATTCGACGTGCTAATCGTCCTCAAACTGTCATGCCTTCTTCAGTTTTGTCAAGTGATAGCATGCACATTGGTCTCCTAGCTGCAGCGGCTCATGCAGCTGCAACTAATAGCCGCTTTACAATATTTTATAATCCAAGGTAAAAGTTGTTTCTTTTGTTTCATTTGCTAAGAAAGTGGAGTCACATTTAACATTTTAGGTTCATAATTTCAGGGCTAGTCCATCAGAGTTTGTCATACCTCTTGCCAAGTATGCTAAAGCAGTGTATCATACTCGAATTTCTGTTGGTATGAGGTTCCGGATGCTGTTTGAAACAGAAGAATCGAGTGTCCGTAGGTAGGTCTTATCTTCTTGGACTTCCATGTGCAATTTAAAGTAATTTGAATGACAAGTTGACTTGCTGAGCCACTAGTAAAAGGGAGGGACATCTATGTAAAAAGGGCAGACTTTGGTGGGTAGTTAAAAAACATTCGTTAGAGCTTGGGTTTGAAGTCAAGCTATGTTAAGGTGCCTTCCTGAAGTTCTTGTAGGAAGAGAAAAGAAACTTAGGAGATCAAGATATGGCAACCACTCTCATTTGAGTTTATAATGGACATAATTCCCCAATCTTAAGTGGTGATTTTGAGTTCATTTTGAAGGATGCATTGGAGTTGCCAAATATGGCTGTTTGGTTCGTCTACTGAAATAATTGGTTTTCTTTGACTTAGGAACACCAAATTTTGTGAAAACTGTATAGTGTTTTAAATTTTACATTGCTAGCAGCGTGGAAAATTGATTCTGACTTGCTGCAAGCTTCCTCAACTCTCTCTCTCTCTCTCTCACACACACGCACAGAGAGAGAGAGAGAGAGAGAGAGAGAGACACACACACACACACACACACACTCATATGCACACTTTGATCATGTAAATATCTTTGGATTTAGGTACATGGGCACAATTACTGGCATCAGTGATTTAGATCCTGTTCGTTGGCCAAGTTCACATTGGCGGTCCGTCAAGGTTAGTCTTAAAACAGGTGGTTTTGATAAACTATAAATTAATAGATAAACGAAATGCTACGTGCATCTTAGTATAAACTTATAATTTTTCATGCGCCTATTGATGCCTTTTGTATATAATTATAATCTTTTGTAACTGGTCCTGTTGTTGCAGGTTGGATGGGATGAATCAACTGCTGGAGAGAGGCAGCCCAGAGTTTCGCTGTGGGAAATTGAACCTCTCACAACTTTTCCTATGTATCCTTCTCCTTTCTCCCTTAGGCTAAAGCGGCCTTGGCCATCTGGACTACCTTCTCTCCCTGGTAAGGTTTCTGCTTGCTATTATTGCCCTGGGAAACAAGATTAATTTGGTTGAGTTCTAAATTTCACTGGTTCGTTTACCTCAGGTTTCCCTAATGGTGATATGACTATGAATTCTCCACTCTCATGGCTGCATGGTGACATGGGAAATCAGGGGATGCAGTCGCTTAATTTCCAGGGATTTGGTGTTACTCCGTTTATGCAGCCAAGAATTGATGCTTCTATGTTAGGTTTGCAACCTGACATTCTGCAAACAATGGCAGCACTAGATCCATCTAAACTTGCAAACCAATCCCTTATGCAGTTCCAACAAGGTATCCCTGGCAGTTCAGCGTCTTTGAGTCAGAGTCAGATGTTGCAACAGCCTTCTCATTCACAGCAAAATCTGATACAAGGCTTCTCAGAAAACCAGTTAATATCTCAGGCACAGATGCTCCAGCAACAATTGCAGCGCCGTCAAAAGTATAATGATCACCAGCAATTGCTGCAGCAGCCACAGCTTCAGCAGCACCAAGATGTGAACTCGCAGTTTCAACATCAGCAGCAAACCAAGGGCATCTCCAGTCTCTCTCAGATGACTTCTTCTACGCAGCCTCAGCTTTCTCACTTGCAAGCCTTAAGTTCAACTGGTTCCCAACAAACATTTTCTGATATGCTGGGTAACCATGTCAATGCATCTAGTAATCCTTCTATGCAAAGTCTGTTGAGTTCATTTTCTCGTGATGGAGCATCTGCTGTCCTGAACATGCATGAGAATCACCCTCTAGTGTCTTCGTCCTCATCATCAAAGCGAATTGCTCTCGAATCTCAGCTCCCTTCTCGGGTTACTTCATTCGCTGTGCCCCAGCCTGAGGATGTGACTAAGGTCTCAGATCTTTCCTCTTTGTTGCCACCTTTTCCTGGCAGAGAATCTTTTTCTGATTATAGAGGAGTAGAAGATGGCCAAAGCAATGGACTCTATGGATTTACAGACTCTTTGAACATACTGCAGAACGGTATGTCCAACATGAAGGGTAATAATGGTGCGAATGGATCTTTATCTATTCCTTATGCTACCTCTACCTTCACTAGTACTGTGGGCAACGAGTATCCCCTTAACTCAGACATGACAACTTCAAGTTGTGTAGATGAATCAGGTTTCTTGCGGTCCTCTGAAAATGGGGACCAAGCAAACCCAAATAATAGAACCTTTGTGAAGGTGAGCTTCTAAGCTTGTTTGATATACAAATCACCTTTTGTTCTCTGAAAATTGCATAGGCAAACTCTGTTTAGTTTAAAGCTTTCAAAGAGGGAATATTCTGCAGTATTATGTTGTCTCACACTTGCATGTGTCTGGCAGGTTCACAAATCAGGGTCCTTTGGACGGTCACTTGATATCTCCAAATTTAGCAGCTATCACGAACTTCGAAGCGAGCTTGCTCGCATGTTTGGGCTAGAAGGCTTGTTGGAGGACCCTGAGAGATCAGGCTGGCAGCTTGTATTTGTTGACCGAGAGAATGATGTTCTCCTCCTCGGTGACGATCCTTGGCAGTAAGAATCCGATCACTTCCTTTCTTTTACAGGCTTGCTACCATAACCTCCTACCCCCGGCTCTTTTTATTTTTTTCCCGTTTCGGGGGGAGGGGCTGGTCGAATTATAGTTCTAGACCCCATGCATATTCAAATTGTGAGTTTTTAGATGTATATGATATTTCCATCTTGCCACCTTTTAAAATCAGTCTTCTGCTGTGCTGACTCCAATGGATTATGGGGATTCAAGGTTCAAATCCCTGTGGAGGTGGCAAAAAAAAAATAGCGATTTATGTTCATCGGTCGAAGTCTTGATGGATAGAATTATCCACTGTTTGTGTTGGTGGAAGATTGTAGGTACCTGATATATTAGTCGAGCTGCATACAAAATTGGCCCCGATGCAATTGTTATTGCAAAAAAAGGTGGGTGGGGGGGGGGGGGGACTGTTGATTCTACGCATCAATCCCTATCAGAACAGCTATATGAATCCTCTATCCATTTTGCTTCATTTTGAAATTCTTCATTGCTAAGTGACATCTCAAGAATTTTTTCCTTTTGATGAGTATATCTACCGTATTGGGTTATATATGCACTTGCATGTATTTTTTTCATGTGTATTTATTTTAGTACGACTAGTTCGTCCATGTTTTGACCTCTCTGTCGTTTTCACCTCTCTGTCTCGCTTCAGGGAGTTTTTGAACAATGTTTGGTACATCAAGATACTTTCTCCATTTCAAGTGCAACAGATGGGGAAAGAAGGCCTTGATCTTCCAAATGGCGTCCAAGCGCAGAGGCTTCCTAGCAACGTCAATGGATGTGATGACTATATGAACCAGAAGGGCTCCCGAAATACTATGAACGGGATACCATTAGGGTCACTCGACTACTAATTACCAATAGTGACCTGCCTAAGATAATTTGTGTACTATATAGTTGCTGTTGCCCTTGGTTAATGTCTGCAAATTTTTTTTGTACCCTGTTGTGTCAAAATGTCATGTATCTTTTCAACCTAAAGACAAGGGCCAAGTTTCATTTGTAGCTTGTATCCCAGATAATTACACTGTAAATTATTATTGATAAGCCTGTGGAACTACCTTCTAGTGATCAACTCAGGAATATCTTATTAGTAGTAGCCATGATTGTGATTTTGCTGGATGCATAAATTGTACTCTGCGTACTTTTTGTCGTTCTTTTTTAGATTAAATGCCCATTTATGATATATTTGGGAGGGTAAGATTAATTATTAGGGACATCCTTTTGGTCTTGAGATATCAACCTTAAAACAGTTAATTTTTTTTTCAATTTTTGGTTACTTTTTGTTTCAAGGGGGAGGCAGTTGGAAAATTCTTATTTGATAATGAAGTGTAAAACCATGACTTTGCTGAGACAAAATTAAGTCACACGTGATTCCTATCAATTCATATTTCATTTAAGCCCAATATAAATGAATAAAACAATAGGACAAACGTGTTTCAAGTAATTTCATAGTGGGTAATTGAACGCTTCCAAGAGATGCTCGATTAGTGACAACGTACCATGTCATGAAACTAACTTGCAATAAAATTGATGTTTCTGACTGGAAAAAATGAAGAGAGCTAATTTACTAATAAAATTAGCAGATAATAATAAATCATTGGGTGCGTGCTAGTTCTGAAGTTACTCTTGTAGAAATTCGAACTCCACATTCTATATTGGAGTTTCACATATAAAAGTGTCGTAACTTCAGTTTCTTTTGCTAGAATTTTAAAATTAGAAGATCTGAACTCCAAGAAAACATCCTAATATTTGAAAAAAGCAAAGACGATATAGAAGCAGGTCTCTCCAGCTATCAAGTAAAGAAGATAAGAACAAAAAGGTCTTTGTAAACGAAAACTTATATTTTTAAATTACATTACAAACAATGATTAAATAACATAAAATAGCCAAAAAGTGATCAGCCCACGCTATTTTTTTATAAAGAGAACATTAGTCTCTTTAATAATTTAATTAATAAAAGAAAAAAGGACTTGGCTAATTAATTAATTCATGTCTTCATAAAATATTTATCAAAATTAACAAGTTGCTCTAGGTTGAGAAAAATTGATAGTTGTGCCCCACAGTCATGTGGTTGCATGTGCAGGATAATTAATAAGCTTAGTTTGGTAGAGCATCAGCAATCAAACGTCAGCAATCAAAGACCCAATTTCAAAAGAACTTTTGAAGCTGCTGCATCTTGAGATAATTTTTCTAATTGATATCTCAAATCTCATTTAACTTCTTGTATGAATAAACGAAAATATCAACTACAACTGTCTGGTTTTATCCACGTTTTCTCCTCTTCGAAGGAAGAGAAGAAAAAGGGTGAAATGTTCCTGCCTAGCAATTGTACCTATTTACGTACGTTAGATCCGATTAATTTAATAGCAAGATGTGAGAATTGCATTGTCTAAAAAACGCAGCGGAACATGAGATTGAATGAGAAGAGTGCTAGCAGTCTCAATGAAGTGCCTATTCTCCCTCTCTACTAAGGAGTGTACGAACAAGATGCCTGATGAATAATTCCTTGGTCAGTCATAAACCGCTGAAACTGGGGGACAAATATTCTAAGGCATTATCACTATGAAAGACACGAATAGAGACGTCAAACTATCACTAACAGTTTGTCAGAACACACCTCAACTATTAGTTGTTCACTTTTTCCACCTGAAACTTACTTGCTGAGTTTTAACATTGTTTTAAGGACCACGGAGGTAAGAGCAAAATTTCATCATTAGCGTATGATTGCTTTAAAGGGAAAAAATATAAACGAAAACTATGTTGACTGGTTGTTCTGCTGTCATTCTCCTAAAGACAACCATGTGAAGCAAACCAGTGCAATGGATAAATAATCACTTTTCAGACCACTAATTAATATTTAGTCATCATTTTAAAATTGTTCAAATTAGCTGTTTACTGGTGCGATAACGTAGCTAAAACATGAAACGTTACTGGAGTTCAAATTGTTGTAATTCACACTTTCTTGGAGCATGAATTGTGACAGTTCAAACTCCAGGAAACATTCATGGTGTTTCTAAACCTTTATCAGTTCAAGGAGACATTTCAAATTCAAACTTCAGAAAACATTCATAGAGTTTGAACTGTGTCGTTCAAATTTAGAAAAATTCATGGGGTTTGAACCTTTACTAGATTGAGAAGAAGACTTATCAAACTTTTAAGACAAACTAATAACTTCAAGGTGTCTCCAGTATGGAGGAAAATATTTTCCAATTTTCTCATGCTCGGTTGGTCAAAATTTTTTAAAAATATTTTCTCTAAAAAAATAAGTCTTTAAAAATGAGAAAAATGAATTATACCCAATTGTTTTCACAAGTGACATTTTACATTTGTCTCCTCCCAACCCTTACACCTTATCTTCACCCACCCCTATCCCAAACATCCTCCCCCTCCACCAACACCCACCACCTCCACCCACCCCCTAATAGTTGTCTAGATTATATACATAAGAAAATTAGTAAGAAAGCCATTTATTTTTCTGAAAATCATTTCCCCCCAAGAACATTTTCCTTTGTACCTAACACACCCAAGTCTTCAAGTAAAGCTATTGTATTGCCAAGATAACTACATGTAACAAGTTTACTCCCAATGCTGAATTTAACAATGTCAGATTCTTGCCCACTCGTCCACCAGCTGTAAATGTTAACAGCATAAATTCACTCATAAACTCTAGAATTGACTAAAGTTGGAAGGATGGTTACTCCCCAATGATATAGATTGGACAAAAGTGGATCATATTGCAATACGACTTTCGTATTTGAACTGACTAAAGTTGGAAGGATAGTTACTCCCCACGTCTCATACAGATGCATGATACCAAGAACATGAGCACGTAGCATGATATTGTTAACCTATTGCTTGTTTTTCAAAGTTACAATTCATTGAAGTTCCAGATTTGATTTCTAAGATACAAAAGGGAGGGGAAGAATAATAATATAAACTAGGAAGACTACAAAGATTTACAAAATTTCTAGGTTCATTTTGCATTACTTTCTTACGTTTGAGATGCAGCACTACCGCTAATTATTAGCTGATCCAATTTTTCTCCTAACAAAATGCTCTCTTTTGCATCATTGTTATCATCATAATCTTCATCATCACCACTTCCATCATCATCGCCGTAGTCGTATTCGTCATTATTATCGATGTTATAGGGAATTCTGTCAACTATAAGCTCGTTAGCACATCCTGTGATTTGCTTAGCTTCTATCTGTTCTTCTGATGTTTTCGCCAAGGCCAAAAGAATGTTCTTTGCTTTTTGATCAGGAGAGACACCGGAAGATGCCATCTCATTGAACCAAGCAACGGCACTGCCAAAATCTTTGTTCTTACCATACGCGTCCATGATTGTGGTGAAGATAGTTTGGTTAGCCTTGATACCCTGGACCCGCATTTCTTCATATTTCTCCATCATCTTTTCGAGGTCATTTATTTTTGCATATCCCTTAATCAGTGTGCCATATGTAACAACATTCGGCTCCAATCCATCTACCTTTATTCTTCTGAAAAATTTCTCAGCACCTTCCATATCCGGTGCATTAATATAAGCTAATAGCATCGTTGTGTATGAGCAAAGGTCAGGACTACATCTGCAAGGAAAGACAGAAATCAAAAGTCTACTTGAGAATGGGCTCCTTGGTTAGGTTAAAGCAGCCATTGACAGATCCTCAAGTAATTGAGTTGGCGAATTTAAGCCACTAGATTTGTACTTATTCCTTTTTTCTTTTCCCCCCTTCAAGGGTAAAGGAGTATTTAAGCAGGATATGACGCAGTTTCAGCTTACCGAGGACATGACCCTTGATATGAGGGTGTGGAGGTCGAGTATCAGGGTAGATGTTTTGTCCCACACCGGTACTACTATGTGTAAATATGGGGTTTATATAGCCTTGGGCTCTCCCACCTCAATAGCTAGCTTTTGGGGTGTGGTTCTCCCCGGATTCTAACAGTAGAGGTTTAGCAAGTTGCCGCGCAGATTTCTTTTCCGTACCAGGAGTATCAGTATTACTTTTACGTTTGCTTATTCTTAGATCTCTTCTCTAGTACTACCTGATTATTTCTTTCACTTTGTTTATCTTATTATCTTGCTATTGTTACTGCCCATATTACATCTGCCTTTTCATCTCTCATTGAGCCAAGACTCTACCGGAAACAGCCTCCCTACCACAAGGTAGGGTAAGATCTGCGTACACTCTACCCTCCCCAGACCCCACCTGGTGGGACTATACTGGGTATGTTGTCGTCGTTGTTGCTTTGGGTAAAGGAGTGGAAGTGCAGACCATCAGGTCAACTTCAGGATTTTGATGCTTTGGGCCAATAATTGTTGAACTAAACTCGTTTTTGTGCCAAAGATAAAAATTTATTTTATGCCCATTAACAGAAACAAAAACCAAACAAATCAATCATAAACATTGTTAGCTTTTAACAAGAACTTCACTTTACATGACAGGTCCTCAAGCTGAAAATCCACTTGTACTAAGAAGTGTGTGTCAGAAAAATGCTAGCATGAGTTATTTTCGAAACAGTTAGCACGTGAAGAACTTTTAACGCGGTTATAAGATTATGTGAAGTCTTGTTTATGCCCAAGCATCCCAGGATTTTGTAGCTGCAGAGGAGTGAAAATATAGGAAAATGCAGTTTAAGAAGGGGTGCAGATTGTTGGACCACAAAAGAAGTGAAGCAAAGGATAGGAAACGTAAACAAGAAGTTACCTGTCTCTCCGCATGCTTTTGAAGACAGTCCGGGCTTGTTCCACCATTCCTGAGATTGCAAATGCATCTAGCAAGATGTTGTAAGATTTCTGTGTTGGCCTGAAAAAAAGAGGTGACCTCATATAACCTTGTAATTAAAGGATAAGAGAACGCAGTGACTGGCTTCAAAACATACATAGCAAGATAATGTCATCTTGCACGGAGACGGAGAACATATGTCTCTGAAGTTGAGTTACTCTTGCTGAATCAGTAAAAATATCTGGCATAAAACACATCACTTCTACCAGATTCTGGTGCTCTCTTGTGGGCGCTAGTATCAGAAAATAAAACAAATTCCATTGAACAAGAAACCCTGACCTAGATGTTTAAGTTTCAGTCAGAGCACGAATGCCAACAAGAAAGTTGATTGTTTATCTTTCTGAAAAGTGGATTTTCACTGGAGATAGAATATGTCCCATCTATCATTAGGACAGGGAAAATGGATAAAATATGTTAAACATGCTTTCGCCAGTTGATGAAATGGCACACATTCAGAAATAAGTAATTGATCATGTGAAATTAGTTCCAGATGTTTGAAAGATCAAAATGAATTGATCCTATTTGAATAGCTGACTGGGTGTGTTATGTAGAGAACCATGTTTTGATGCAGAGTATTAACTTTTGGTATAGGAAATAAGGAAGCTGAAGGAAAGGAAAACAATGTAAAATGCTGGGATAATCAATGGTGTAAAGAACTAAATACCTGACACCAGCATCAAGCATTTCCTCAAAAACAGCTAGTGCCTCCTCTTCTCTTCTAGCCTTTCCATATGCACTAATGAGCAGTGCATAGCTAACAACATCAGGTCGAAGACCAGCTCTTTGCATCTAAAAATAGGCATTTGCGTCAAAATGCTAATCAAGTCATTATAAATACAAAACTAAAAGCACAAATTATGTCTGCAATGGGCTTAAGCCCCTACAGGTTCATTTTATTTTCAATAAGTTCTTGAAGCAACTATGTTACAACAAACTAATTCAATTAGTTCTTGTATGAAACAAGTTACAACAAACTATTTGTGACACAGAAAAATTAAGTGTCAAAACCTTAGAAGAAATTAGCAAGAATATGAGGTTCTTAAAAGACCACTAATATCTCAAATTGAAAACGCATTGTCATACTATTATTGCATCACGGAGTAATACAGAGAACTATATGCTAACTGCTGAAGGAAACAAACCTATAATAGCATAAAAAACAATTTTTTGATAGGAAGAGATATAACAAGCACTTAAGGAGTTGTTCCAGCATACCTAATGATCATGTCCAGAACAAAAAAAGAACCTATAAATAATTTGCTAGTTACCTGATCATAAATGTTTGCAACCTCCTTGTAGTTAGTCTCAAACGACATCAAACTGTTGTAAGTAACCGTATTTTGTGGAACTCCTCGCTCGGACATCAAAGAAAATAGATGACGAGCTTTGTCATATTTTCCTGCCTTCTTATACATATAGATCATCATGTGGAACATTTTCTGGTCTGGTTTTAGAGGAGGTGCATCCATATCCATAAGGGTGTCAAAGACTTCTTGAGCTTCATCAAATTTGTCACCCTGCATTAACTCCTCCATTAGCAAGATGCTTAAACTTTCGGAAACCAGTCTACGCACAGAGATCCACAGTGGGATAACCGAGCAACTCTATATAAATCAATGAAGGAACTAGAGGATCAAATTTTTTCCTTGAAGTCTTAAGTTAATCTAAACATCTTTTATTCCACATAAGCGCTGCATGTAGAACTACTGCTTTCTTATATATCATTGCCTGTTTTCATTACCAGTCAATAATCCTTTGATATTCGCAGATATGGTTCCTCAAAATATAAAATTGAGAGCAGAACAAGATTCTATAGTTATCAAAGAAATGACATTCGCTACTATATTTTCTCAATCTTCTTGATTATTTATTGCTAGTTAAGCATGAAGGGTGCTCAGCGGGAGCTTAGTGCACCGGGCTGCCCTTAAGCATGAAGGGTGCTCGGGTCATTTGGTCAACGTTTTGCTTTACATTACTACCAAACCAGCATCAGCAGCTATTCGAAAACCAAGCAAAGGTTTCAAATACAATTGCATCTCGAAGTGCTTCTTTGAACTGCTAAATCAACTCCTCTGCATTATTCTATTTGGCACAAATAAAATGTCCAGATCAAAACCTTTATACTGTCTAAAGATTCATACAGAAATATCATTAATGGTAAATTTTCTTATAAATAAATTAGGAATTTCATAAACGATCTTGATCTGGAGCTTCAGCCAAATGCACAGATCTTCTGTCAGAATCATTACCAAGCAGCATACTCGTCACACAAGATGTTAAAGAATAATACATCCCATCTGATCAGTCAGCGATTAATTCACTGTTCTTCCATTTTATCAAGCTTTTTTTTATTTTATTTATAACCATACCACTTTATCGAGCTTCTCTTCTCATTCTACCAGATAATGGGCAAGGAACTTACGGATGGACCCTTTGCCTATTAAAAAAAGATCAAGCAATTTTTCGTTTTCAGATTGCTATTAATCCAATTCCATTATATAGTTTTGGCATGCAAGATACTGGATCTATCTTGCACATAAAATTCATGATTCTGTCATTCCAAAGCAACCACAGCAAGTCATCAGTCTTAAAAGAGAAAACTCTGATCACAAGTGTTATGTTTACAACTTCACACTCAACATGAACTTCTCCCAAAACATTTGTTCTAAAAGCTGGATGAATCAATAAATCAAAATATAATAGCCTACTAACCGAGTCATACTACATGCTCAATTCAATTAACAAGAAAATTTTGGTTTTACAATGGCACACAGAAAATTTCATTGTTGTGTTCAGCCATTATCATTCGCCTTAAGTGTATCTACTTCCGTTATATAGTTTTCTACATTACCTCAACAAAGATTTTGAGAATGATTTGGTATGTAATAGCAGAAGGTTCAGGGCCTGAAATTTGCATTCTCCGAAATATCGCTTCTGCCTTACTGTACTGACCTCCTTTTCCATATGCCTCCATTAGAGCAGTGTGAGATATCACATTTGCGGGATACCCCTTCTTATTCATGTACCCTAAAATCCTTTCAGCTTTACCGAAGTCTCCTTCCTTCCCGTAGGCCGTAATAAGCATCAGAAAGTCCATCTCATTAAAATCCCACCAATGCTGAGTTCGAAGCCATTCAAGAATCTACAACGGAAACAACAGATTAGCTAAAAAGAATCAAGAAGCAAAGTTTACATAGATGAGTATTGCCTAAAGTCTGCATAAGGAAGACAACCAAAGTAAAACCTCAAATGTCAAGTATCTGATTTTTAAATGGTTTTAAATCCATTTAAACGGATGAGAAAAAAAAAAATCAATAGCGCACAACATATATCCTTGAGATTCAATAGAAGAATTGAGCAGCTAAGTTTAGGAACTGAATCTTTCTGGTAAAACATATGAATCCCAAGTTCTTAGAAGAAAAAGCATACAGAGACCAGATACCCAATCGAAGACCACCACTTTTAAAACCTAACTCCCAGAATCTACACCATATAAAAGGAAAAAGATTTTCTATGAGAAAAAAATGACATGTTAGAGATAAGAGTCCAAACCTCACTAACAAGGTTCCACTTCTTAAGCTGCTTAAATCTAACCAAGCTTCCAAGAACAAGGTCCTTTGGAAGAGACTGATTCTTGGTCCTCTGGGCTCTCAACACCGAAACAGCAGAACCAGTTTCTTCAATTTCATTCATCAATTTTCTCCAGTTTTTCTGGTCTGCTTCGTCTTCTGCACTCTTGAAAACCTCTACTTTTCTCCTCTTTTGCATGAACTTTCTCGGCGCCAACATGCCTTGACACACCACTTTTGCTCTTTTACATATTTTAACATTTGCATCCAATGAATTCTCACCGCTATTTGTTTTACTGCATGAGAAATGACGGTTTTGCTAAGCACAAGTTCACAACATGGAATCAATAAAATCCAGATATTAAGAATGATATTCACAGGCAAACCTTCAAATACAAAATTGTCATACATGGAGTTGCAAATGGTAATAAGTCATATAGGTACCAAAATAGCACAAACTACAAAATTTTGAAGAAAAAAAAAACTTTTGCGTGTGTTCTCAAGCGCTCATTATGAAGACAAGTTAACCACTTAAAATATGTCACCTCCTTTAATTATATCCATTAGCCTCAACAAGTCGTAAGCCGTAAAACCTCATGCATGTTCCCCATTAATCTTGTTGTGTATAATTAACAGAGGAAACATCCTTACATGATTAACTTATTTACGCTAGGGGCGCTTGTGAACAGGCACAAAAACTTTCTCAATATGAGTCGGAAGTGTCTAATAGGAACACTTTATCATGCGTTCGGGTGCACAATTGAAACACGTCATAATTCGAGTGTCTAAATTAAAATTTACAGACAAGTTTAAGGGTTGTCTACGTATTCAACCAAAAATAAATAAAGGTAACAGCTAAAAGAAACAGGTATAAGATTCAAGAACCACCCAACACACAGCTATTCTGATTCAATAGAGCCATAACTTGGCCTTCACTGAGTCCAAATACATTACTTTTTAAATGCACCAAAAAATTAAATCTTTTACCCAATAAATTTCAAAGATAAGATTTTTGGCAAATTCAACATTTCCCAACTATTTCATACAAAATCAACTCTAAACAGCAAACAAACCATGAAGAGCCCTAACTAACCAGGAAACAAGAACCCACAACATACCCAATATAAAAAATAAAAAATGAAAAGAAGAGAGATATTCAATCTTTTCCACACCTAGCATAAACTCTTTAAAAATCAAGAAAATGCCCAAATTGGTGACCCAATACCCTTTTAACATATAAAATTTTATCACTGTACAATATCAAGCAACCCCACAAGAGATAAGAGACACAAGTAAACCTCTACTTAGTCTTTTTTTTTTTCATCTTTCTTTTTGGTGATATTTCTTTGTAAGTAGTAAAAATAAAGGTAACAGCTAAAATAATCATTTATAACAACTATTCTGATTAAATAGAGCCAATAAAACCTTCAAAGATAAGATTTTGGCAAATTTAACATTTCTCAACTATTTCATACAAGTTCAGTTCTAAACAGAAAATTAACCATGCAGAGCCCTAATGAATCAGCAAACAAGACCCACAACATACCCAATAAGAAAACACACACACAAAAAAAGAAGGGATATATTCAATCTTTTCTACATCTAGCATGAGCCTTTTCAAATCAAGAAAATGCCCAAATTGGTGACCCAATAATACCCTTTGAACATATAAATTTTTATTAGTACTTTACAATATCAAGAACCACATAAGAGATAAGAGACATAAGTAAATAACAAGAATTAAAGGTTGTTGTTTAGAGTGAAAAACAGACCTCCAAAGAGAAGAAGAAGAGGGAGGTGAAATGAAAGGTTTGAGGAAAATCATCATTGTTTGAGGCATTTCTTTCCACCTTTACTATTTGCTTCTTCCCTTCTGCTTGGTGGCACTAGAGGACTCCAATGCTCATGGAGTTGGAAGGGATATTCATAATTCAATAATATTTTTCAGATATTTCTTCTTTCCTAAAGTTCATTTTTGGTACTTGCTTTTCAAGAATTATATATTTTTAGCCTATAGTTCTAAAGTTAGCCACATATACCTCAATTTTACAATTTAAAGTGGAGTAACATTAGTGCACGAAAATGTAACTCCATACTTTAAATTTTGAATTAAAAAAAAAAAAAAAAAAGAAGAAGAAGGTAAATGTTCAGATTTGCTTTTGTACTTTGCAACTTTTCTCTTTTTTTTTTTAAAAACTTTACACTGTATTAAAATTTGGCTCATTCGTATGCTTCTTGTTATTTGGCACAATTATTTGCCACAAGGACAAATTTGAATGTTTTTCTTTTTAATACTATTAATTGCTAATGTTTAATTATTTAGATTAGCAATAAAAACTTGTCACGTGGCTATATTGGGATACATTATACAAAAACACAGCTTCACAGCAACCCAAAACATTCCTCCATGTCATAGCCCAAATGCATCATGATGGAAGAAAAGAAAAAACAAATCCTCTTTTATGATTCTTCATCAGCTTCATTTTGTTGTGTAAAATTTGTTAATGATATTTTCATGAAGAAACTATTATGCATGGATGAGTGGTGGTGGAAGTTATGATTAGTAATGGACGGATGGTGTGTGGAAAAATAAATCTTAGATATGAAATTAATGAAAAAGATAGGGGCGTGACCACTAAAGGTTGATTGGAGTGGGTGAAAATAAAGTAATGAGCTCTGAAGGCAAATTAGTTGAGGGAAGATGATATTGGTTATCATGATTGATGGTCGAAAGTTGGGCGAAAGTGTGGTTTTAGTAGAAAAAGAAATATGAAATGACTGAAATTTTTGTGTAATTCATTTCATCAGAGTACAAAGTTAGTCCTCTCACGACGCAAACTACAAGGGCAAAGATAAATCTGTTGCAAACCACAAGAGAAAATTTAAACTTTTTCCTATACAACATTGGTCCCTTGGTGACTAAGTGCAATTTCTGCCAAATTTATAATAGTAGAAATTATATGGATGAGCCCAATTTCTAACTGAATGCAAAATTAAATTTTTTTACAACAACAAATCTAGATATTTCCCAAACAATAGTTAAACTCATAACTAATGTTAAATCACTAATACACACAAGTAACAAGTCCTCACAATATAGCAGCGGCGGAGCCACATAGAGCCGAGGGTGTTCATCCGAACCCCCCTCGGCGGAAAAAAACACTATTTTTACAAGGTTAAAATTATTATATATATATATATATATATATATATATATATATATATAGTAGATGTTGAACCCCTTTAGGCTTCTTCGTATGTTTACTTTTTTATATTTTGAACCCCTTCGGCGGAAATCCTAGCTCCGCCACTGCAATATAGTACTTTTAAACATTAGGGTTTTATTTACCAAGATAGATAGTGAGATTTATAAACATTGTACTGTTAATTTGTGTTGATTTTATGTGGAGATTAAATCTTCTCAAATCTCAATAGCAAATTATATAAACTTTATGTTGATTTTCATGTGGAGATTATCTCCTAAAACTTAAACCAAATGACCCTTTTGATCATCAAATCTGAAGTTCTCATTGAACTTGGATGAAACTCTCAGTTTGTAAAGCAAAAGGTAATAATTTGCAAAGTCTTAGAAAAGGGAACAAAATATAAATTAACTTTAAACATCTCATATTACTTTTCATGACATGATTTTATAACAAAAACGACATGTTCTCCGATAGTTTCAATTTTTTTTTCTTTTTAAATTTTACGCTCAATCAAATACTTCACATAAAATGTGACAGGGAAGTGGCTTCATGAGGTGAAAAGTGTTATCTTAAAGGCTCCACATACATCAAAGTTTCAACATTTTGAAGAAAATACGTAATTCCCACAAAAAGGAGGGAGATTTCCACAAACAAGATCATCGGACCATTGTTTGTATTTTGTCTCAATTTAAGGAAGTTCTCAAAATATAGCCTTGGCGCTACAAGAATGAAAATAGTACGCTTGTTAAATTCTTTACAAGTTTTATCAAACAGTCAAAATTTGATACTTTTAAATTAGTCAAAATTTGCTGGGGAAAATCTTGCTTGTGTTGCTAAATGAGTGGCTACAACTTGATATTATCTTTATTTTACCTATATTGTAAAATTATTCACAAGTTTTATATACGCGAAACAGAAAGTGCAACTATTTAAGCTCTTTGAACTTGTCCCATCGTTAATAAATACATCTCATATTCATCATCTAAAGATGCATCTTTCACTACATTTTGGATTGTAATCTTACCTATGTTGTTCATTTCATTAGTTTTGAGGAATGTTTAGCAAAATTGACAATTTCGATTTCCAGAGCTCATCCGCATGATGTAATTTCACTTCCTTTGACCAATATAATGCTTAATAGTGCAGAAATCAGGTATGAAATGACGCCAAATAAGAATAAATTGTCTTAGGAAAAGAACACACCACATCTTATAGCATATAATTCATGTTGCACACAGTAGCTATTAAACTGAAAGGTGCACTTAAGCACCACAATATGCAGATGGTACAAGTCTGACCCCGTCTCCACGGGTGACTTCCGCAGCTGCACCATTGTACCATATAAACCTTACATATAGCAACCTTGTCCCGTCTCCTAATTCACTTAGAAATGCAATAAATACTGCATACAGATGACTATACACATGTCGCTAACGCTTGATCATTCATTGAGGAACCTTGTGGTTTCCACAATTTTCACTAAGCAATCAGCACATGATGTGTTAGCCATTGGAACTATAGTAGCTACATACGGCAGATCAATAAGGGGACAGCAACAGGAGCATCCTCACCCATGACTGGCTGGAACCGATCCAACTCTCCGTACCGCTCGAGGACACGCATCCTGCAGTCCTCGGCAGCCATGAGTCCTGTTGAATATGCACCATGCACAGAACCTGGGTAATCCATACTCGTTGCCTCCCCAGCAAAAAATATGTTATCCACTGGTATTCTCAGCCATTCATAGAACTCATGAGGCTTCCCTACTGTATCGCAGCTGTAGGATCCAAGTGAATTTACATCTGTAGCCCAATGAGAAACAAGATGTTGGACCTGCAGCAAGACCAGATTGAAAAGATAGTTACCTACATGAATATCATTATGTAATAGGAAAGCAAGACAGACAATATTTGCTTCCTAGAGTAATTCTCTTGCTCCGGTAACAAACCAATCAGTTAACAGAATCTCAAGCTAACCAAATGAAATCTCTTGAAAAGGTTCCAACTGATTTCCAGATCTCAAATTGGAAATAGAAGAAAACTCAAATATAAGTAGGGCTAGGACCAAATCATTTCTAGTAGTCCTTGCTTGGTTTCTCTGAAACGTAAGAGGGTTGGTGGGGGGGGGGGGGGGGGGGGGGGATGAGAAGAAGCAGGAGCACGAAGATATTAAAACATACCGGAGTAGTAGCATTGGGAAGAATCCTCTGAAGTTGCTTAAAAGCAAAATTAGCAGCATCTTCATCTGATAGTTTCTCAATGTCACGGGCCAGCTGTCCCGCAGGCATATAAACTAGGACATTATGGCCAGTGGCCTAGTGAAGGTTCAAAAAGTAACTACATTCATATGAGCTCTCTATTACAAAAGTAAATAAAGAGATTGGACTCAATTTTTCTCTCTTTCCCATTCATCTTTTCACTTCCGTTTTTTATACAATGTAAGGGAATCTATTTGCACTGCACTATTGTGCAAGCCATGTGCACTGCAGCGGGTGGAATTGGATACTATATGATTAAACTAATTTGTTACACTGAACCCTCCACTACAAACTATTACTTTTATTTTTAAAGTAATCTACTTTCCACGCGTTCCATCAGCCCATAATATTCTTGTTTTCTGCCATTCCAACACGGTTCCATCAGCCCATAATATCCTTGTTTTCTGCAATTCCAATACCCCCCTCAAATTGGAGGGGGAGGAACGAACACCCAATTTGCTTAACAAGAAACGATGAGAAGAAGCGGGTAAAGGCTTCGTAAATAGATCGGCGGGTTGAGACGAAGATGGAAGAAAAGAGAGTGAGATCAAACCATTGAGATACTGTTGACGGACGAAGTGGCAATCAAGATCGACGTGCTTCGTCCGTTCATGAAAGACGGGATTTTTGGCGATATGTATCGCCGCCTGGCTATCGGAAAACAGAGGAATTGGAAGAGAAATGGGTAGATCTAGGTCGGAGAAGAGACGAACAAGCCATGTGAGTTCTGCTACTACTCGTCGCATGGATCGGTACTCTGCCTCGGCAGAGGAAAGGGAAAGGGAGGTTTGTTTTTTAGATTTCCAAGAAATGGGAGATCCACCGAGCGTGACATAAAATCCACTGATAGATCTGCGTGAGTCTGGGCAAGTAGCCCAGTCAGAATCGCAAAAGGCGAGTAAAGAGAGAGAAGGTGAAGAATTTAAGAAAATGCCTAGACTTGGGTCGTTGAGAAGATATCGGAGAACATGGTGAGCAGCGTTAAGATGAGCTTTGTGAGGGTTTTGCATATACTGACTAAGGTGTTGAACGGAGAATGAGATGTCGGGACGGGTATGAGTAAGAAAATTGAGTTGTCCTATTAACCTCCGGTAAGCAGTAACATCGGAAAGAGGTTCACCCATGTCTGCTTGTAACTTGTGGTAAGGGTCCAAAGGGGATGAAACTGGTTTCAAACCGAGACAGTTGTATTCGGAGAAGAGTTCAAGTAAAAATTTGCGTTGATTGAGGATTAGTCCCTGTGGCTCGCGGATGATCTCAATTCCCAAGAAGAAATGTAAGTCACCCAAGTCTTTGATTCTAAATTCTGAGTCTAAGAATGATTTTAACTCATCGAGTTCTGATTTGTTGTTTCCTGTAAGTAGTATATCGTCCACATAAACTGCTAAAATTGAAATAGAAGAATTGTGCACTTTGTAGAACAGTGAATAATCATTCAATGAATGTGTAAAACCTTTGAACTTCAAAGCTGTAGTTAAACGTGAATACCATTGTCGTGACGCCTGTTTTAAACCGTATAACGATTTCTTAAGACGACAAACTTGAGTAGGATCAACAACTTTCAAACCAGCTGGAAATTGCATATACACTTCTTCGTCTAATTCCCCATGTAAGAACACATTGTTTACGTCCAACTGGAAAAGGCCCCAACCTTTCTTAATTGCCAATGCTAGAACACATCTGATAGTTGTTATCTTAACAACAAGACTAAAAGTTTCAGTGAAATCTATGCCTTCCTTTTGTATATCACCTCTGACAACTAACCGAGCCTTGAGTCTTTCCACAGTACCATTGGAGTTCAATTTCACTTTGTAAACCCATTTTGTAGGCAAAGCCTTTTTCCCGGGTGGTAAAGAGACAACTTCCCAAGTGTCATTAGTGATCAAGGCTTCTAGTTCCTTAGTCATAGCATCCTGCCAACCTGGATATAAAACAGCTTGGGAAAAAGTGGCAGGTTCTTGAATATGTGACAAAGAATTAATGTAGGATTGGTTTGAGGTAGACAAAGCAGAGAAAGCAATAGGAGACACTTCTAGAGAGGAGGTGAAATAGGATTCTGAGACATTAGAAGGGTGAATACTGTCACACACATAATCTTTCAAGTAAGCTGGTGTTTTGACTGACCTGGTTGACCTTCTAAGAGTAGTAGGATTCAGAATAGGTGTAGATGGTGTAGGAGGAACCATAGGACCATGAGAATCAGTGTTTGCAGGACTAGTAAAATATGTGGGACTAGGAGGAGAGGGAGGTTGATCAGTTGCAGCAGGTGGAGATGGATTAGGATCATCTTCAGTAGTGAAAAAAGGTACAGAAGTATCAGGCTGATCATGAGCTAAATGTTCATTAGGGTCATCTAAAGGAAAAGTAGGCACTGTGATGGGGTTAGAAGAAAATGAAAAAATTGATTCATAGAAAATCACATTTCTGGAGATAATGAACTTTTTGGTTTTGAGGCTAAACATCTTGTATCCTTTCTTCCCAAAGGGATACCCAAGGAAAATGCATGGTTCTACCCTAGGAGCCAATTTATTTCTGCCTTGTGAAAGAGTGGAGGTAAAGGCAAAACACCCAAAACATTTCAAATGAGAGTAAGTGGGGCAGACACCAAAAAGTTTTTCATAAGGTGTTTTAAAAGACAATACTTTAGTAGGACATCTGTTAATAATGTAAGTTGCAGTCATGAGTGCATCCCGCCAAAACTTATGAGGCAAATCTGATTGGAAAAGCAAGGCTCTACAAACTTCTAGGAGATGCTTGTGTTTCCTCTCCACAACACCATTTTGCTGTAGAGTGGCTACACATGAGGTTTGATGTAAAATTCCTTGAGAGGAAAGAAAACTAGAACTTTCAACACTGGATCCTAGCTCCCATGCATTATCAGATCTAATAATCTTGACCCTTTTATTGAACTGTCTTTCTGTCATTGCCAAAAAACTCTTAAGAATGGAAAAAGAATTGCTTTTAGTGGATAATAAGAAGGTCCAAGTTCCTCTTGTAAAGTCATCTACTATGGTAAGGAAGTATTTATATCCATCATAGGTAGGAGTTTTATAAGGTCCCCAAGTATCAATATGAATTAAATCAAAAGGTTGTTTAGCAGAAATATGACTGTTAGGAAAAGGAAGTTTGTGTTGTCTAGCCAAAGGACAAACAGAACAAGGAACAAGAAATTGTGAACACAAATTGAAGGGGATTCCATTGATATTTCTCATATTTGAAAGAGGCATATGGCCCAACCTTACATGCCATAACTGGCTTTGTGCATTACAAGCAGAATAACAAGAAACAGTGGATGAAATATCTTTTTTGGAATGAAAACTAGTACTAGAGGTCAGGCTGGCATAGGCAGAAGCTGTTGAAATCCTATCTTTGAGAATATAAAGTCCATTTTGACTCTCACCAAGCAGAATTGGGCTCTTCATTGAAGGGCCCTGCATAAAACAATGAGCAGTGGTGAATAAAAGGAATTTAGAAAACTGTTTACACAGCTTATACACAGATAAAAGATTGAAGTGAAAGCTTGGAACAAAAAGGACATTATGTATAACAAAATTAGAGAACAACCTTATGGAACCTGAGTAAGACACTTTAACATGTTGAGAGTTTGGCAACTTAACAGAGATAGGTTTTGGTAGAGGTGTAAGATTAAAAAAGAAATTCTTGTTATAGCTCATGTGGTCACTTGCACCTGAGTCTATGATCCAGGTGTGTCTAGAAAAGATCTTCTGATTGACTTTAGAATTTAAAGAAAATGGACTAGGACTGAAATTTATACCAACATAGTTTGCAATTGCTGTGGCCTCAGAAGCAGAACCTTGTTCACTTTTGTTTATATGCTGCAACATCTGCATCACCTGGGCAAGCTGCTCATTGGAAAGCAATTTTCCTTGCACCTCTGTGTCTTTAAAAGTCTCTCCATAATCATTTGTTGAAACTGCATTTCCTTGTGCACTGTTCTGAAAATTCTTTTGCTTAGTAAACTTGAAGTTAGGGGGGAAACCATGTAGCTTATAGCATTTATCAATCAAGTGTCCAGTTTTCTTGCAATATTTGCAAATGAGAGAAGATTTTTTTATTATCATAACCAATCCTTTGTCCCCTAAAATCAGTAGAGAAAGTCCTCTGTCCATTACTTGTATTTGTAGCAACAAAAGAGAAAGATTCCCCTGGATATTTTGGTGTGTTCTGGACTTCTCTTTGTTTTTCTTCTTGAATTAAAAGTGCATAAGCATTTGACACAGTAGGTAGAGGTGAAATCATTAGAATGTTTCCTCTTGCACCACAGTAAGTATCATTTAAACCCATTAGAATGTTTCCTCTTGCACCACAACAAGTATCATTTAAACTCATTAGAAATTTAAGTAACCTTTCATCTTGCTTAAACTTGATATTCTTTTCTTTTGCTCCACATGAACATTCACAAAGACATGGTGAAAAAGAATCCAAGGTATCCAACTCATCCCAGAGTCGTTTCATCTTGGTAAAATAGGTTGCAATATCAGATGCACCTTGAGTAAGGTCACTAAGCTCCTTTTGGAGTTGAAAAAGCCTAGCACATGAGCTTTGGCCAAATCTTGCCTCCAATTCTGCCCAGATATCTTTAGAAGTAGAATAATATAAAACACTTTCTGAAATTTCCCTAGATAAAGAGTTTAATAACCAAGAAATGACCATGTTATTGGCCCTAGACCAAGCTCTGTGCAGGTCAGTTCCTGCACTTGGTTCTCGGGTAGATCCATCAACAAAACCAGATTTATTTTTTGCTGTTAAAGCTATCCACATTCCTTTTTTCCATCCACCAAAACTCCTGCCATCAAACACTGTATTGGTTAACAGTGTGCCAGGAGAATCAGATGGTGAAATAAAGAATGGATGAGAGGAATCAATGAGTTCATTATGTGTACTGCTAGCAGCTAAATTGGAAACTTGGGTCCCAACAGCAGCATTAGCATTTTCTGTCATTGTAACAGAGATGAATCAGATAAAATCAAACAAGAAGGAAACAAAAATTGGAATAAAACAACAGAGGGATTCAGATTGAATGCCCTGATACCATATTACAAAAGTAAATAAAGAGATTGGACTCAATTTTTCTCTCTGTCCCATTCATCTTTTCACTTCCGTTTTTTATACAATGTAAGGGAATCTATTTGCACTGCACTATTGTGCAAGCCATGTGCACTGCAGCTGGTGGAATTGGATACTATATGATTAAACTAATTTGTTACACTGAACCCTCCACTACAAACTATTACTTTTATTTTTAAAGTAATCTACTTTCCACGCGTTCCATCAGCCCATAATATTCTTGTTTTCTGCCATTCCAACACGGTTCCATCAGCCCATAATATCCTTGTTTTCTGCAATTCCAATATATGAGCTCTCTGCAACTACCCCAAGAATTCAACATTCGGCCAAAACACCTTCTCAAAGTGCAAAATAATCTTGTTCTCAATTCCTACACCTAGTTTATTGATGGCAGCCTCTTTCCATTCAAGTAATCTGGGTTCAAACTTGATCTGATTCGATTTTAAAACACCAAGAGGAACAGAAATAACGGCAGCATCAGCTACAAAAGATCTCCCATCCTCAACAATCACTTTCACTCCATTATAACGTCTTACTACTTGTGTAACCCTGAGAAAGACCCTGAAAGCAACAAATTAGTCGTTCAGACTGTTTTCTAGTTTTCTAGAGGGGAGGAGGTGCAGAAACAGAGATGTCAAGAGGTAGGTTCCTCTTACCTGTGACTTAAGCGAATGTCAAGCCCTTTCGCTAGTGTGTTGATGACAGGACGATATCCCCGAACCATAACACCATGCCCTCCAGGAAGCAATTCTTCCTGTATGTCACAAAACTGAATGGGTAAGCCTTATCTATAAATTTGGACGGACTGGAACTGGTCAAAGGTATAGTAGTCTTCTTACGTCAGCCAATGTCTGACCGGGGTTACGGGTTACCAGTGTGGCAGTGCCATAACCAAAAGAGGTGTAGGGAATACAAGGTTGCATGTTGGGACACGCAACATACCAAGAAGGGTAACCCTCATACATTTGCTCCTATTACTGAAGAAGAACTTAGATATTAAACAAGCAAAGAAAAAATAGGACCTGAGAACACCAGGACTAGTATGATGCATCAACATAGTAGACATAATTTTTGACAGCCAGTTACCATAATAGGACCTGAAGTTATTGTTAACGAAGGCTTTGTTTTACCCTAATGATATTCAATCTTGGCCAACTATTGTGGTAGACAAAATTTTTGACAGCCAGTTACCATAACAGGACCTGGAATTATTGTTAACGGAGGCTTTGTTTTACCCTAATGATATTCAATCTTGGCCAACTATCATGCTCACTAATGTCAAAATCCAATTTCTATCCTATATCATCATCAAGGTGTTTCTTTAATCATCCAATGATATCATTTCTAATGTGTTACGCAAACAGATGTCACAGAAACCATATGCAAAAAAGTAGAGAAATGTTACTCTTTCTGAACAAACTGCTTTGCTACAACAAGAGCATTTCTATATATTAACCTAGTTATCCAGTGGTCTCGGCAAGTAATTTTCTGTCAGATATAAGCATTCTCCCAACAGGTTCTTTCCCCTAAAAGGAGCCAAAGAAATCTACCTGGTCCCAGCACTTGAGTGAGATGGCATCAGCATCTGCAGCAAACCAGCCTTCCATTCTACAAAGGTACCACTGAAACACCTTATGAGCAATGCCATCGAGCCTGTAACCAAAAAAAAAAAAATCTTATTCGTTTTAGTTTACTTTAGGGGGAGGAGATCAGTATATTAATAAAACAGAACTAAATGGTACCTTAAGTCGGGTCTCCTATCAATAACCATTGATATAGCGCGGTTAATAGACATGTCTTTGCTAAATTCTTGTCTAATTATATCAATCTGCAGCAAAAGTGAACCAGATCTCATTAGAAAATATCCATAGCACCATAAATTTTAAACACATGTAACAACATTCTTTTCCATGAAGAAAGAAATAGCTATTCCACAATACAGAGTTCACAAGAAATGAATGTGCGGCGAGAGAGAGAGAGAGGTGGGGAGAGAGAGAGAGAGAGAACATGACTTTTTCAAAATGCTCTTAAATGTTTCGCCAACTTTAGTCACTAAGTCCTGAGGAAATGTTACACCCCGGAAATTTCCTGTTAACGAACAGTGAATAGACTAACGAAGGACACGACGTATACGATGTTTTGATAAGTAAGAAATAACATTTGATGATTCTAAATGAGATTTCAAAGACATGTGAGGTAGGAGACGAAAGTTGTTAAGGAAAGCAAGGTATAGGTTGTGTGTCGGGCAAAATTTACGAGTATCGAATTAATGATGGCTTAATGATGTTTTGGAGGAGAGTTATAATGTCCCTTAGATTGTTAACGAAGTGTTAAACAAGTGCTAAGAAGGTTCCGTAAGGATTGGAGATCAAACGAACGACGAAGATCATTTAAGGGAAATGGGGTTATATGACCGACTTACACGGTCCGTATAACATTATACAGTCCGTATAAGGGTCCGTATAATACCCAGCAGAGATGATGTTTGCCTGGTGGTGAATCACGACCACTTATACGGGCCGTGCAATGTTATACGGACCGTATAAGTGTCCGTGGAAGTCCCGACGAGCTGAGTTAAGTTCAATTATATAAATGTGATCCCACTTCACTAATTTCATTTCCCACACTTCTTCATCTCTCTCAAGGCTTCTACAGGGTTCCACACACTTATTCCAGAAGAACTCAAGAGAGATTCAAGATCAACTTCATCAAACCAAGAGAGCCATGTGTATGAGACACATTAAAGTTCATCCAAGCCGAGGAATTCCAATGGAAGTGAACTAGGGTTTTGGTGCAAGAAAAAGTATTTTCACTCAAGGCTTATTCCTACATTATCTAAGGTAAGTTTTATGATTTTTCCATGTTGTTTAGGGTAATGAGAGGTTGAAAGACTTAGATGATGGAAGGAGATAGAAAATGGGTCACAAAGATGTGAATAATGAGATTGTGAGTAGTAGTTTGGAATGAGTCATGAATATTGATATGTTGTGATTGTAAGCATGCTATAAGTGACATTTAGAATATGGGATAAGTACTACATGTGAGAAAACGCAATAGTGAACTATGAACATGATTATGGAGGAATTAAAGTGAAATTGTGAAATGTGGATAATGTAGATGAATGGTGATTGTTGCTTATAATATTATATTGTGAATGTTGTTATGGATGGTTGGGAGTTGATATGGAATATGGGGAAAGTTGTATAAACAAAGGAAATGCTGCCCAATTTTCTCTAGCTTTAGTAAGCATGTTCTTATAATCGATTAGCTAATGTTAATACGAACTTTCTTGAAGGTAGAAACGCGAGCAACGAAGAAGAACGATCAAACGATAGAATAGCTAAACGAAAGAGGTATGTAAGGCTAATCCTTTCCTTCTAAGGCATGACTCATATGGCATGAATCTTCCTATTTTTCCGTGATCTTCCTAAATAACGGAAATTATGAGTCCATGACTATAAAAAGCTGCATACGCATATGATAAAGAAAAGAGATACGATACGAGCATGATAATGATAACGATGAGTTTAAGTATAAAGAATCCTAGAGTAACATACGATGTCCATGAGGTTAATGATCCTAAGTATGGTTCCATTGATGTTTTTTCTTGTGTATACTCACCTTAAAATGTTAGTCCCCTCAAGGTGAGACATAATGATTATGATCACTCCATAATGTAATCGGGGGTTCACGACCTTATGTCACCCCAACATAGCCATAGTTGCCTTCAAGTTCTAATGTATGTTTGATGATAAATGTATAATGACGCTAAGCTTATGATATACCTAAGTTTACGATGGGTATATGACGATGCGATTCCACCGTGCCTAAATGGCCGGACATGTCACCGCGAAGGCAGGCTGCATACGATTCCACCGTGCCTAAATGGCCGGGTATGTCACCGCTAAGGCGGGCTGCTATGTTTACAGCGAGCCTAGAGGCTCGGGCATGACACCACTAGTGGGCGGCATATGATGGTTACCCGGACGCGGGTTAACGATGATGATATATATGATACGATGATGTATGCGCTATGATGATACATGTACTATGATTATATATGATATAGGTATGAAATGTATCCACCCTTAAAAGTTACGCAGGTTATATCTTCATCTTATGGCTTATGATTTCTCTATTATGTTCATTTCATTCATGCCTTACATACTCAGTACAATGTTCGTACTGACGTCCGTTTTGTTTGGACGTTGTGTTCATGCCCACAGGTAGGCAGAAAGGTGATCCAGACTCGTAGGAGCTACTAGCAGACTTTGAGAGCACCCTATTATTCCGGAGGTGCCATTGACTTATTCTTTTGTGTATATATATGTTTTGGGCATGATGGGGTCCTGTCCCGTCCATATGTCTAGTACTTTAGTAGAGGCTCGTAGATGCGTATGTGTGGGTAGTATGGTCTCACGATGTCCTTATTGTATGTACATTATTTTGATAGCCGAAGGGCTTATGTATATAAAGGTAATTATGTTTCGAAGTGAAAAATGGTTTTTCCTATGACTTGAGTATGAGATTAATGAATGAACGCTTGATGGGTACGATGGGTAATGGTATGAGCGGTGCTCGGTAGTTAGCCCCGGGTACCCGTCATGGCCCCTAGTCGGGTCGTGACAAACTTGATTACCATCTATGTCAAAAAGAGCATAACTGAAGAATTAAAGCTAGGTCAGATGAATATATATTACTTGATAGATCAGGGAAATAGTTATGCAATCAATGATATAACCAAATTTAGAAATATAATATCAAAAGACAATGCAAGTGTTTGTGCGCGAATCTGCTGTACATTAAGAGAAACTCGGCATGTGAGAGAGCATGAAATACAAAATCGGCGTTTTGCCACTGTCCTGCCCCGAGGCGAGCCTCGGGGCGAGTCCTGACACTGCCTTTTAAAACAATGGTCCTTATCAATTCCAAGTTCTTATAGACAAAAAAAAACATAGTTCCCTTCTTTGCCATGTGTGTTTTCTTTTCCTTTTTAATTTTTTTTAAAAAAAAAAGAGGAAAAGGATAAAAAGTGAGTAAATTACGTCATGGGTTTAGGAAAATGAGATTTTGCTGACCTGTGAGGCTATGACCCAATTTCCCGTGATCGAGTCAGTATTATTTCACATTAACCTTCTAAGTAGGCGTTTGATCATGAAAATTACTTCCTTACTTGGCCACTTTAGAATTTTCATACTGTTTAGAAAATAATAAATAAATTACATAATTTACCAATGTGCTCATATTAATTAGTGCATATTTTTATTGGATGTGAAAAATGATTTGAAGTGAGTAATTAAAACTATGAATAAAACACGAAAAAAAAAATTGTCTTCTCGTGATATGCTAAAAGTGACAAGTAAAAGTGAAAATCTATTTTTAGAATACTGGACAAGTAAAAATGAACGGAGAGAGTAAATATTTTTCATTAAGTTGGAGTTATGTTTGATTATACTTTTTGCAAATTGAATTTGGTTGTTTGAATCATCTGAAAGTGAAAATAAAGAATTAGGTATTTGTATTTGTAGTTTTCATGACCAAATTCTCATTTTCAAATGAAGTAAAAAAAAATCGGAAAAAATGAAAAGTTCTTATGGCCAAACGGGCTATCTTTTCGATTTGAAAACTGTTCATCTTTTGAATAGAAAAATGAACTTTCAAAATTTTTAAGTTAGAATTAAATAAGTCATTACATGCATATTTAAATTATTAAAAAGAAAAAATTCACTTATAATGAAGTACTAGGTAAGTTACCCGCGCTTCGTGCGGTTATTGGATATTCAATTCACAACGTACAAATATTTGTTATTCAAAATTAAAGATCTGCAGAGATCAAAGATTTGTCGAGTTGGCCTGGAGACAGTGACAACATCTTTGCCCTTAAGCCAAGTGTATTATCCTTTATGTAGAGGTAAATCAACAAGAGAGAGTTCACGTAATACATTTTCGAATCCTTCATGGCTTTGGGTTATACCCAAAGTTGCGCTGCATGTCTTAGTGATTCTACTATGAACTACTCCCTCCGTCCTAAAATATATAAGTGTCACCTTAGCAAAAAAAAAAAAAATTGTTATCTCAAAAGTGTCACCTTAAGAATTTCAAAACAAAAATTGTTAAGTATTTCCAGCTATGCCCTTAACATTAATAAATAAGTAGTCCTCTTTAATATTATTCAATTCTCAAAAACATCTAATGAGACATTAAAATTTCTAAAATTATGCTCTAATAGGTCAAGGAAAAAATACTTTGTGAATTCATCTGAACCGGTAGTCGCTCTTTCATAGTAAGTAATATATCAACCCAACCACGAATTTCCTTAAAATTCAACACTGTCCTTCTTGGTCAAAGATATATTTCATGTGCAAGTCAAAGATATGATCAATATCTATATATTAATATATAAAACAAACCTACTTTATAGTAAAAAACCATAATTCTATATATCTATATTACTATTAAAAAAACCTGCTTTAGTAATTGATTTTAAAGGGTTTGTCTCAGTTTATGTGCGGAAAAAAAAAATATTGATCGAAGAGGAGTGTCACATCCTAATGATCCATCATACTTAGTGTTTTTGGCTCCTTGATGATTATTTGTGAGTTTTTCGAACTTTTGAAACGAAATGGTTAGAGAGAATAAAGCTCTTCAGAATTTTAAATTTTTAAAGATGCATAAAGAAGGTAATAAATTTATTTTTGCAAGCTACTTTTAAAATTTAAAAGTAAACGAAACAGTTTAGAAAGAAACGGAGAAAATATGGTCAAACACCATTAGAAGAAACTAAAAGTGTAATAAATTGTTTAAGGGAGGGAAGAAGTTTGAAACCGAAATGAATATTAAAATATATATGTAATAAATAAAAATGTTAAGGAAGGAAAAAAGCTAAGTAATTGTAAATTCGTAATTAGAGACGGTTGAACTTTAAAATTAAGAAAAAAATAAAATAAAAATAAGAGAAAAAGGCCCAAAATGATTTCGCTGCAAAAAATATAACCAAACACAATCCCATCTTCAACTCCAACTTCAAAATTCCAAATAAAGTGAAAAATATTTGATTTTCATGGCCAAACACCCTACTTAATCTCACACAAGCAAAAACAAAGAATTTTGTTATTCCCAAAAGCACTAAACATTAACTTGGATGAAATCAGATTTTTCAATTTTCCTAGTGAATGAAGTTTAGAATGCACAAAAATATAATAATACTTCAGGAAAATATAAACAAAAGTGAAAGAACTTCACCTTCTCGAACATACTCTATAACGAACTTTTCCCGCTTGCTATCTTCATCAACCACAATTCCGGAGCCACATTTCTCAATCTACATGTTACATGTCGACAAACTTGACCACCATTTATATAATGACGACAAATAAAGACATTGATTAACGTAACACAAATGAGGGGAAAAGGAATGAAAAGTAAATTAGCAAATGAAAATGGAAAATTACAAAAATACTGTAGAGATATGGATTAACCCAGAAAGAGAAAAAACACTATAAATTAATTTAAGAAATGAATTGGAAAACGTACCAGAAATTTACTGTATTGATGATATAAATTCTTTAAAATTCACCCTTGCTGCTGTAGAATGGGATTTTTTTTAAAGAAGTTTGATCTCTCCAAAAAGACGTGTGACAATTTTTAGAAATTTTGACATCAAACAAAGAGATCTTGGTAAGACAAAATTTTGTTAAAATCCTTCAATTAAAATATGGCAGTAAGTACCGCATTGTACTAAGACGACTTCAAATATGTTTATGTTTTTTTTTTTTTTTTTTTTTTTTTTTTTTTGGTGAGCAAAAGAAGGCAACAATTCAGAGAAACCTTCAATTAATATGGGAGTTAAGTTTGACTCGTTGCATGTAGTTTGGGATGTAAAAGGTGCCAGAAGTTACTCAAAGTGACTATTCGGCTTCTTTTTAAGTAATAAATAAAATAAAGGATAAAATAAGAGAAAAAAAGCAAAAACATAAGCAAAAAGATAAATATATTTTATGGCTTTATAAAGCGCTATATCACTGAGCCTATGTCCTGCTTTTATAATATATATATATTATAAGTACTTTTTTTTTCTTAAAAGTAAAAAGAGAGTGCGAACAATTCTATATAATAGAACTGGGTAAATACATCTTTAGGTAATTTTTAAAAACTTTGAAATATCATATCACTTATAAATTATATATTTGTTATAAATAATAAAACTAGAAGAACAATATTTGTGGAGAAAGAGAGAAGAGAGGAGATATGTTTATTTCTTTTGTTAGGGATGTAAATACAATGAAGAGAACCTCTCTATTTATAAGGGAAAAGTAGCTTAGTCCCAAAGACACAAACTCTAAATTTTCTCCTAAAGATAGACATCCATAATATTAAATAATACTTATAACACTCCCCCTGGGATGTCTATTTAATAGATGATGTGCCTCGTTAAAACCTTACTAGAAAAAATTCAGAGGGAAAAATTCTCGTGAAGGAAAAAGAATACACATTTTTAATAATACGTAATTTGGTTGTTTCGTTAAAAACCTTACAAGGAAAAATCCAGTGGGACAAAAAACTTGAAAGGAAAAAAAAGTACAACACGTATTAACTCCCCCCCCCCCCCCCCCACCCTCCCGATGAGAACTCCAATCCAAAAACTTGAATCTTCATATCTCAATCTTGTGCACCATCTTCTTGAAAGTTGCAGTTGGTAGAGACTTGGTGAATAAATCAGTCATATTATCGCTCGAACAAATCTGTTGCATGTTGATGTCACCATTCTTCTGGAGCTCGTGTGTGAAGAACAATTTTGGTGAAATATGTTTTGTCCTTTTATGAATCCACTCTTTAGTTGGCTATGTTTGCTGTTGCATTTTCAGTCTTTGAATAGAGTTGCATTGACATATAATGTTGTTGAAATCACTTCAAGTCCATTCCTGACTTGCTTTATAAACAGATGTTATCTTTATATGATTTGATTGTCATGTAGAACAACATCGTATGACTATAGTCCCTCATAGTCATAGCAAAATATATAAATGCATCAATTGCATAAAGATATGACACTTCAGGACCAAATAATTCTGCAAGTTTCTCATTTGGCATAATGCATAAACAAGCCCTAAAACTTGGCCTCAGCTGGCAAGTATGCCCACAAACTTTGGGTGTGCACAAGTAGGCACCTCAACTTGCCTCCACTTTGTCAGTTGAACACTCTAACTTACAAAATGATCATCTAGACACATCCAAACTTATGTGTCACATCAATGCCATGTCAATGCCACGTCAGCATTTGTGTTTACGTGTTTAACTTTATACAAGTAGAGGTGCCTACTTGGGCACACCCAAAGTTGGAGGGCATACTTTCCAGCTGAGGTCAAGCTTGAGGGCCTGTTTATGTTTTATGCCTTCTCATTTCAACTTCTTTCAGCAGATAATTTATTGCTTTTGGAAACTCTTCAAGAGTTTTCAATAATATACAAGTCATCAACTTGCACAACAATATAATAAATTCTGATTTTCATAAAAACGTAAGGATAAATAAAGTCAATTGTACCCTTAGTCAGTGATAAGGTGATCAAATCGCATTCACCTTGCTTAACTTAATTCAAATAAGAATTATGAATAAATTTTTAGAACTTGTATATGTTTCAGGCATTTAAAATGCTTCAAGATTTTTCACATAAATTTTGTCATGTGACAATATCCATTAATATTCAGTTTCTGATGTCTAGACTGCAGGTCCAATAAGGTTGAGACTTACCAAGATGTGTCATTTCACTTGATAATAATTTATA
The DNA here is from genome assembly GCF_019175385.1 of Lycium barbarum. Taxonomy (NCBI): domain Eukaryota; kingdom Viridiplantae; phylum Streptophyta; class Magnoliopsida; order Solanales; family Solanaceae; genus Lycium; species Lycium barbarum. The sequence continues at coordinate 27,158,925 of NC_083347.1, forward strand.
CGTTAGCATGCTTTATAGACGTAGAATTCATATCCTCACAAATTGTACAATATTGTGCTATATTGTACCAAAGATATCGTCAACGATATATCATTTGTATCGCTTAGTAATGTGACATAACTTATAGAGATTTCATCACTTTCATTATTTTTGGTACTTATACCCCTCATGAGGTTTTATGAAGTGTTATGTCGTATTCTCTTCAAGAGCACATTGTCTCCTTATTATGACCACTTTGACATTTGCTTCTCTCCCTTTTCAAGGACTATTTCATTTGGAACCGATTGATCTACCATGCTTCATGCATGTTGTATACTTTGTCCTTCAGGGACATTAATGTTAATAGGGGCATTTTGCAGCTGAAATATGAAATTAGTTTTGGATCAGCAATGCTCCGAGCATTTAACTTGAATTATCTTTGAATGAGGATCATAACATATTTATTAGCTGCTTATTCTCTCCCCCCTTATGTTAAAAAAACTAACATATATCCCATCTTCTTTGGGGGAATCCATCTTTGTGCATCATGGTAGATTAATTAATCATATACCACACATAAAAATTTATTAGATGGAAATATCTGGTTCCTAACTTTGAACGAATTGTGAGGGGAGAATTTATCATAATTTATTAGTCTGAAGTATACAAGTGATGTTGTGTACAATATATCATATCTCAGACTAGCACATGAAGCTTTGTTCTCATAAGCAATGGTTTAGCTATTTAGTGGAGGCGTTTAACGCCAAACCAACTTAGATATAAACTAGCATTATCAAGATGGATTGTCTTGATTACATAATCTGATAATTGTGCTCTTAACACAATTATTTTGAGCAAGTAATTTTATAAATATCAAACTGCAGGTTGACAATAAACGCACATGTGATCATCTCATTGATGCATCTATTAAATATCACATAACAGGTGAACGGGCCCATATTATCCTTATATATATTTTCAGAATTTAGGGAATTCAATTCCAACATTAGCTAGTATAATCAACTTATCATGAGAACGAGCAACAAAAATAAATTCTTGAAGAATCTTTTAGTTCTTCAATATATGTCAAATACTCAATTTGCACATCATATTTGAATCCGGATGGCCAAATCGCTCATGCTGACTAATAAAATTATTTATACTAGTAAACTTCAAGTTTACCATGACATGTGCTATTGTTTTAGTAAACTTCTGATTTACTATGACATGAATTCATTTTTGTATCAATAAAGTTTTGGTTTATCATGGCATGTGATTTCATCAAGCTTATATTTGTGTAGTACAGTTTAGAGAATAAAGAGAGTATCCTTTCCCATAAATATTTCTTACCCACCAAGATTTTGAAGATATTTGATCATCCCATCATTAATAGCTACAATATGATAGTCATTTACTTTAGTAAACTTCGGGTTTACTACAACTTGTATTTCGATCATAACAACTTCATATAATACAGCCTCGAACGCATAACATAATAGTATATAAGCTCTTCAGGAGCCTTTAATTTATTCTCCATAATCAAATATTGTTTGGACACTATTGGTGTCATGATCTTCTGGATATAGTTAGCTCTTCTGGAGCCTTGATTAATTTTGTACTACCAATATTGCATAAATACTGTTGGTATCATAAAAGAAATTTTAGTTAAACACTGTTGGTGTCATAAGATAAACAATAGTAGAGATTAAAATTTGCTACTTCGGGAGCAGATTTTTGGATTTGCTACTTCGGGAGTAAATTTCAGTATTTACTACTTCGGGAGTAAAGTATAGAGTATTTATGGAAATTGAGAGGGCTCTTTCCAGACGTTGCCAAGGTATATGACAGCTCTACAAAAATTCAATGCTGGTACTGTTGTAGAGTGGAGGCTTCTGCCCGGTAATATTTTCAACTTTGTGTTTTGGACATTCAAACCATGTATTGATGGTTTTGCTCACTGTCGGCCAGTCATATCCATAGATGACATGCATGTATATGGTCTATACAACATCAAGCTACTGATTGCAGTAGGAATGGATGCCAATTGGTCGATATTCCCTCTTGCTTTCGCAATTGCCGCTAACGAGAGCAACAAGACATGAAGGATGTTTTTGACACATTTGAGGTGGTATATTATTAAGGATCGTACGGGCATATGTGTGCTATCTGATCGACATCAACGCATATTGCATAATATGTCTACTTTGGAGGGGTGGTAGCCTCCATTTTCTAACCATCGCTATTATTTAAGGCACACAAAGACAAATTTTCAAACGAAGTTTGGAAATAGCATACTAAACAAATTGATGTGGGTGGCTGCGATGGAGTATCAACAAAAAAAATGGCTTGTAAGGATGGAGATGATCAAGGCAGTGAGTCCAGAAGTATATAATTGGTTGAAGGCAATCGAAGTTGAAAAATGGTCATTACGTGTTGATGAAGGCAGGAGATTGGGGATGCTTACAACAAATAGCTCGGAGTCATTCAATGGTTTGCTAAAATCTGCTCAGGGACTGCCCATTACTGCAATGGTGAGAATGACTTTCATGCAAGTTGTGGAGAAATTTGTGACAAGAACAAAGCATGCCAAAGCTATATTAGTAGAGGGTGGGAGATGGATGCCAAAACCTAAAAATATTATGAACAGGAAAAAATGTGAGCTGCACAAGATGACCGAGTATAACTATACTGAATGTGTGTATGAAGTCAGGACAGGTTATTACGAAGGTCGGGGAGGAAACTTACATACCGTTTATGAGGGCATGAGAACGTGTAGTTGTGGTAAGTGGCAGACATACCACATGCCGTCAAGTGTTTCGACGCAATGGGAATAACGGTATCAAGATATGTGGCATCGGAATACAACGTCAAAAGTTACCTTAAAGCATATGCCGGCCACTTCTATCCACATGGTGATCAAGCTTATTGGCCAAACGAGCCATTTTCAATGGTTGCTAACAAGGAATATATCTGTAAAATTAGTGTTAACACACGAACTCGAATTCACAATCAAATGGATGTCAATCATAGAACATACTTTCGCAGGTGCTCTACGTGTAAGGAGTTTGGCCATGATAAGCGTTTGTGTAGGCTACGAGGCTGTGGTGGTGCAAGTTCGTCTAGTAGTGGAAGAGCGCCTCGTAGTTGAAGTATTTTTTTTAAAATATTTTGTTATTGTAATGAATTATTTTTGAATTATTTTGAACCTCTCGTATTGGATGAATTATTTTTTAATATAATATTTTTATTTTTATTTTTATTATGCATGGATGAGTGGTAGTGGAAGTTATGATTAGTAATGGAGGGATGGTGTGTGGAAAAATGAATCTTAGATATGAAATTAATGAAAAAGATAGGGGCATGACCACTGAAGGTTGATTAGAGTGGGTGAAAATAAAGTAGTGAGCTCTGAATGCAAATTGGTTGAGGGACGATGGAATTGGTTATCATGATTGATGGTCGAAAGTTCGGCGATAGTGTGGTTATAGTACAAAAAGAAATATGAAATGACTGAAATTTTTATGTAATTCATTTCGTCGGAGTACAAAGTTAGTCCTCTCGCAAACTACAACCACAAGAGAAAAATTGAATCTTTTTCCTATATAACATTGGTCCCTTGGTGACTAAGTGCAATTTCTGCTAAATTTATATGGATGGCCAAACTTCTAACTGAATGCAAAGTTAGAATTTTTCATAAAGTACAACAACAAATCTAGATATTTTCTAAACAAAATAAAATTGCATATTTATTAGCCATTTCGAATGCTCAAAACATATTTTCACTTCTTTATTGTAGTTAAACACATTAACTAATGTTAAATCACTAATATACACACAAGTAACAAGTCCTCACACTATAGTACTTTTAAACATTAGGGTTTTTATTTAACAAGATAGATAGTGAGATTTATAAACGTTGTACTATTAATTTGTGTTGATTTTTATGTGGAGATTAAATCTTCTCAAATCTCAATAACAAATTATATAAACTTATGTTGATTTTCATGTGGAGATTATATATCCTAAAACTTAAACCAAATGACCTCTTTGATCATCGAATCTGAAGTTCTCACTGAACTTGGATGATACTCTCTGTTTGTAGAGCAAAAGGGTTATAATTTGCAAAGTCTTAGAAAAGGAAACAAAATATAAATCAACTTAAACTTCTCATATTACTCTTCATGACATGATTTTATAACAAAAATGACATGTTCTCCAATAGTTTCAATTTTTTTAATTTTGCTCTCAATCAAATACTTCACATAAAATGCCACAGGGGAGTGGCTTCATGAGGCGAAAAGTGTTATCCAGAAGGCTCAACATACATCAAAGTTTCAACATGTTGAAGAAAATATGTAATTCCCACAAAAAGGAGGGAGACTTGCACAAACGGGATCATTGGACCATTATTTCTATTTTGTCTCAATTTAAGGAAGTTCTCAAAATATAGCCTTAGAGCTACAAGAATGAAAAAAGTACTCTGGTTAAATTCTTTACAAGTTTTATCAAACTGTCAAAATTTGATACTTTTAAATTAGTTAAATTCTGCTAGGGAAAATCATGCTTGTGTTGTTAAACAAGTGGTTACAACTTAGTATTATTTTTATTTTACCTATCTTGTAAAATTATTCACAAATTTTATATACATGAAACACAAAGTGCAACTATCTAAGCTCTTTGAACTTGTCCCGTCTTTAATAAATATATCTCATATTGATCATCTAAAGATGCACCTTTCATTACAATTTGGATGGTAATCTTACCTATGTTGTTCATTTCATTAGTTGTCTGATGATTACGCTGGTACTAGAAGTTTTTGCACAGATTGGCCTTCAAACGCACTGGTCTTTATTTTTTGTCCCTCATATTCAAGGTGGGAAGGGCTACTTGATTTTTTAAATACAATCTTAAAATTAAGGAATGTTTAGCAAAATTGACAATTTCGATTTGCAGAGCTCATCCGCATGATGTAATTTCACTTCCTTTGACCAATATAATGCATAATACTGCAGAAATCAGGTATGAAATGACGCCAAATAAGAATAAATCGTCTTAGGAAAAGAACACACACACATCTTATAGCATAATTCATGTTACACACAGTAGCTATTAAACTGAAAGGTGCAGTTAAGCACCACAATTTGCAGATGTTACAAGTCTGACCCCGTCTCCCCGGGTGACTTCCGCAGCTGCACCAATGTACCATATAAACCTTACTTATAGCAACCTTATCCTGTCTCCTAATTCACTTAGAAATGCAATAAATACTGCATACAGATGACTATACACATGTCGCTAACGCTTGATCATTCATTGAGGAACCTTGTTGCTTCCACAATTTTCACTAAGCAATCAGCACACGATGTGTTAGCCATCGGAACTATAGTAGTTACATACGGGAGATCAATAAGGGGACAGCAACAGGAGCATCCTCACCCATGACTGGCTGGAACAGATCCAACTCTCCGTACCGCTCTAGGACACGCATCCTGCAGTCCTCGGCAGCCATTAGTCCTGTTGAATATGCACCATGCACAGAACCTGGGTAATCCATACTCGTCGCCTCCCCAGCAAAAAATATGTTATCCACTGGTATTCTCAGCCATTCATAGAACTCATGAGGCTTCCCTACTGTATCATAGCTGTAGGATCCAAGTGAATTTACATCTGTACCCCAATGAGAAACAAGATGTTGGACCTGCAGCAAGACCAGATCGAAAAGATAGTTAGCTACATGAATATCATTATATAATAAGAAAGCAAGACAGACAATATTTACTTCCTAGAGTCATTCTCTTGCTCCGGTAACAAACCAATCAGTTAACAGAATCTCAAGCTAACCAAATGCAATCTCTTGAAAAGGTTCCAACTGATTTCCAGGACTCAAATTGGAAATAGAAGAAAGCTCAAATATAAGTAGGGCTAGGACAAAATCATTTCTAGTAGTCCTTACTAGGTTTCTCTGAAACCTCAGAGAGGACCTAACCCCAAAAAAAGAAAAAAAAGAAGCAGGAGCACGAAGATATTAAAACATTACCGGAGTAGTAGCATTGGGAAGAATCCTCTGAAGTTGCTTAAAAGCAAAATTAGCAGCATCTTCATCGGACAGTTTCTCAATGTCACGGGCCAGCTGTCCCGCAGGCATATAAACTAGGACATTATGGCCAGTGGCCTTGTGAAGGTTCAAAAAGTAACTACATTCATAGGAGCTCTCTGCAACTACCCCCAAGAATTCAACATTCGGCCAAAACACCTTCTCAAAGTGCAGAATAATCTTGTTCTCAATCCCTACACCTAGTTCATTGATGGCAGCCTGTTTCCATTCAGGTAATCTGGGTTCAAACTTGATCCGATTCGATTTTAAAACACCAAGAGGAACAGCAATAACAGCAGCATCAGCTACAAAAGTTCTCCCATCCTCAACAGTCACTTTCACTCCATTATAACGTCTTACTACTTGTGTAACCCTGAGAAAGACCCCGAAAGCAACAAATTAGTCGTTCAGACTGTTTTCTAGTTTTCTATAGAGGGGAGGAGGTGCAGAAACAGAGATGTCAAGAGGTAGGTTCCTCTTACCTGTGACTTAAGCGAATGTCAAGCCCTTTCGCTAGTGTGTTGATGACAGGACGATATCCCCGAACCATAAGACCATGCCCTCCAGGAAGCAATTCTTCCTGTATATCACAAAACTGAATGGGTAAGCCTTATCTATAAATTTGGACGGACTGGAAACTGGTCAAAGGGATAGTCTTCTTACGTCAGCCAATGTCTGACCAGGGTTACCAGTTTGGCAGTGCCATAACCAAAAGAGGTGTAGGGCATACAAGGTTGCATGTTGGGACACGCAGCAGACCAAGAAGGGTAACCCTCATACATTTGCTCCTATTACTGAAGAACTTAGATATTAAACAAGCAAAGAAAACACATTTTTGAGCTGAAATCTTGTGAGAACAGCAGAACTAGTATGATGCATCAACATGGTAGACATAATTTTTGACAGCCAGTTACCATAATAGGACCTGAATTATTGTTAACGGAGCCTTTGTTTTACCCTAATGATATTCAATCTTGGCCAACTATCATGGTAGACATAATTTTTGACAGCCAGTTACCATAATAGGACCTGGAATTATTGTTAACGGAGGCTTTGTTTTACCCTAATGATATTCAATCTTGGCCAACTATCATGCTCACTAATGTCAAAATCCAATTTCTATCCTATATCATCATCAAGGTGTTTCTTTAATCATCCAATGATATCATTTCTAATAAGTTATGCAAACAGATGTCACAGCAACCATATGCAAAAAAGTAGAGAAATGTCACTCTTTCTGAACAAACTGCTTTGCTACAACAAGAGCATTTCTATATATTAACCTAGTTATCCAGTGGTCTCGGCAAGTAATTGTCTGTCAGATATAAGCATTCTCCCAACAGGTTCTTTCCCCTAAAAAGGAGCCAAAGAAATCTACCTGGTCCCAGCACTTGAGTGAGATGGTATCAGCATCTGCAGCAAACCAGCCTTCCATTCTGCAAAGGTACCACTGCAACACCTTATGAGCAATGCCATCGAGCCTGTAACCAAAAAAAAAAAAAAACACTTAGAGCAAGTTGTGTTTTTCTTATTCTTTTCAGTTTACTTTAAGGGGAGGAGATCAGTATATTAATAAAACAGAACTAAATGGTACCTTAAGTCGGGTCTCCTATCAAAAACCATTGATATAGCGCGGCTAATAGACATATCTTCGCTAAATTCTTGTCTAATTATATCAGTCTGCAGCAAAAGTGAACCAGATCTCATTAGAAAATATCCATAGCACCATAAATTTTAAACACATGTAACAACATTCTTTTCCATGAAGAAAGAAATAGATGCTCCACAATACAGAGTTCACAAGAAATGAAGGTGCGGCGAGAGAGAGAGAGAGAGAGAACAGGCCTCTTTCAAAATGCTCTCAAATGTTTCGCCAACTTTAGTCACTAAGTCCTGAGGAACTTGATTACCATCCATGTCAAAAAGAGCATAACTGAAGAATTAAAGCTAGGTCAGATGAATATATATTACGTGATAGGTCAGGGAAATAGTTATGATTAAGAAAAACTCGGCATGTGAGAGGTAAGAAGAGCATGAAATACAAACCTCTCTAGATCATGGTCATACAACACAGAATTGTCACCACTTGTACGATAGAGAGGTAGTCCTAGTCTTCCAATGAGAGGTGCCAGAGGATTCTCTTTGCAGACACCATGTAACCTAAAACAATTAGCCAATTAATTTCCATAGCAAGCAAGGAGGAGGTACTTAATTTCTGTCAGTAAAAAGAAAAGCCTTGGTTGTAAAGCAAAAGCAAGAGCAGAACTCGTTACCAGGATGCACCCAAGTCAACAGGAAAACCACATGAGTATTCAGTGTGAATTCGGCCTCCAATTCTATCTCGTGATTCCAAAACAACCACCTACAGGGAAATATTACCTTTGTTAAACATAAACATCATTATTTAAGCCAACTAAGTGAAGACATGCTTTTCTACATGCATACCTGAAATGATGCATCATGAAGAGCCCGAGCAGCTGCAAGGCCGGCAATTCCACCACCAATCACAATGACAGATGGTGAAGCATCAGCCCTCTGTCCAGGATTTGAGAAGCAAGGAACTAGAAGACAAAACCCAAAAACGCAGTCAGAGAAGTTGCTAGGTAACAGAAAAAACAGTAATTAGGCAAACATGCATATTTAAGGTCATTAAATAAACGGCAAATCAAAGGGATGACAAAGTGGCACACAAATCCTCCAAATAAAAAGTTGCCATCCAGCCCTTCTAATCAAGAACCAACTACCAATAATTAGTGAATGAAATCGTCTCTTTGATAAATAGGGTTTACAACTAGATTGGAACATAGAAACAAAAAATTTCCCAAGACATTAATCTGTTAACTGAGCCGACAGTAGCATAGCAACTATATAAATCCCATTATCATTCTTACGATAAAGGACTAAAATCGCGTACCAGGGCTACCAATCACAATTAAAAGTGGAGTTAGATAAATCTCACAATGATCAACTAGAACTAGAAATAACTTGAAGGACAATAATGATCCGTCATAGTCCAATAAGCTCAAAACGGCAGCAGATCAACGTAATTTATTCGTCATTAGTCAATTTGTAGTTAACAAATATAACATAACAACAAATTGTCGTCTAATCCATTTGCTTAATAGTAATGATCTAATCAAATCAAAAGTATTAATGCAACTCCTAATCTAGCTAGATCAAAAGTAGCCAATGAAAGATTGTCAGTGGACATTTTGAAGCCATAAAGAAAGCGGCCCACGTCACAACAACAGGTATGTTAAAAAGCATATTCTTTGCAACTTCAAAACTGCAAAAGCTCTTATTTTTATTCTTATATTATACAATAACCACTGATTCTCTGTTCCAAACAAGTTGAAGTCGCCTATATGAATCATCTGTGAACAAAAGTTTTCTCCTTTTTCGAAGATACAAAAAAAAAAAAAAAAAAAGCTTTCTCTTTTTAATAAGAAAACTGAAGGGTTTCACTATCATAGAATCAAATGTCAATGATCATTTTCCAGCTGGAACAATACAAACTTAATTGAAATATATTATAACACAATCCCCAAAAGAGATGAAGCAAATTAAATTACATACTAAAACCCTGCAGAATCTAATTAACCACACATGGTAAAAATCAACTAAATCTAAGTAAAAGCATAAGAATCATCGATTCAGCTCTTCAAAAATACTAAAATAAAAATGTAAATTTTAATTAAACTCCAGAACCTCATTGATCACGCTAAAAGACAACGGAATCAGGTAAAACCAAAATAAATCACCGACAAAAAAAACCACATTAAAAAAAAATCAACTAAAACTAATTCTAAATAAAAATACTAAAATAAACAAAAAAATAACGGACAAAAAAGATTAAAACTTGTAAAAAAAAAAGAGAAGAACCTCTTTGGAGTTGACGATTACTCTTGTTGTGTTGAGAATCCATGAGATGATGGGCGATTATAATTGGAATTAAAGGGAATTAATAATAAGATAAAAGATAATAATAATAATGTGAGAGTAACAGAATTAATAGTCCTGGAATGGTCAAAGAAAGACTGAGGGGAATAATGACGAAGAAAGATCAAAAGACAAGTAAAGAAGTGATTATTGGAATTTGAAGTGGAACGCAGCTTGATCAAACACTTCATACGTATGAGGATATTTGATGAAAGAATGGATAGAAAATCTATTCACATGAAATTGAGGGATGAGAATTTGGGGGAAAGGAAGGTTCTAGATAGAGAGAAGTGTTTGGTTGGTGATGGATTGACAATGGGACTCTGTCCAAATTGGATTTCTTACGTAGACGGGGGAACAAGGAGAAAGCTTGGTTTGGGATTTATAGAGAGATACCGCCCTTATTTGCCATGTGTATTTTTCTTTTCTTTTTTTTTTTTAATAAAAAAGGAAAAGAAAAATTGTGTGTGTTGTTTTTTTGTTTTTTTTAATGTTTTGGAATTTGGAGTGAGTAAATTACGTCATGTATTTAGGAAAATTAGATTCTGCTGACCTCTAAGGCTCTGACTCAGTTTTCCGAGTACATCTCACATTAACTTTTGCTCCCTCCATCTCAGATTATTTTTCTCCAAAAATATTTATTTTTTCTAATAACTGCTTATTTTAAAGAAAAAGTAAAGTATTTGATCAAACTTTTGGGAGAAAATAAGTACCATTTTTCATATTTAACATTCTTATGTTTACGTTTATCACATCACATAGCAATTTTCTACTTTTCATTTGTCTTTTTATGTGGTTTCTTGCATTCAACGTGATTTTTCTTTCTTTCTGTCTTTCTTTATTTATTTTAATTAATAATTTATGTTGCAGTTTATTGTAGAAGTCACGGGACTTTTGAAACTCTATGAATTGTAGGATGATTGTTATCAATTGCTCTGATTGTGTAAGTGTATAGCTAAAAATCAAAAAATTGGCAATGGTTCTTATATTTCTTGAAAATGAGTCATTTTCTATAGTACGATGACATATTTGAGCCTTTCCCGTAAATTAAATTTAATAATCATAATTTTATTTAATTTGAAAGTCCTAATTATTAAGAAAAATAATTAAATGATAATTCATGGCTAACTTGAAATCAACTTTTGCTCATATTCCACAAAAAGTCAACCGAATCAAGCCTAGACACCTCAGGAAGCATGCCAACGGTCCCCTCGGGTCAAAAGTGAGCTAACCAATGCTCCAAAGGGGGCGAAAATGCTGGAAAAACTATAACGACCAAATGGGTAGTTACAAATAAGATATAAGGAGTAGAAGACACCGCAAGGAGTTATATTAGGTAATATTTTAATTGAATTCAAAGTTCCTACGTAATTTAAATAAGGAAAGATTTAGCAATCAAAATTTTAATTGATTTTGAAGTCCTAAATATTAGGGAAATACAACAACAACAACAACAACAACAACAACAGCCCAGTGAAATCTCACATCTTGGGGTCTGGGGAGGGTATAATGTACGCAGACCTTACTCCTACCAAGGTAGGATGGATGTTTCCGAGAGACCCACGGCTCAATAGAAGCATAAAAAGGGGGTCAGATAAGGTTAAAAGATTTAAAACGATATTGCAATGAAATAATGCAAGCGACACAGTAAAACAGGATAATCAAGGAATTCAAAGCGATATGGAAATAACTAATATAAGTCCTAAATATTAGGGAAATAACTAATAAAAATAATTAAATAATTATTTCTAAATATTAGAATTATAATCTTACCTCTAATTAAGCCGTTTGCCTTATGTTACAGGATGGGCTGATAAAAGTTTCTATTGAGAATCTTGTCACTCAAATTAAATGTTTTTTCTATAGTTCTTGCTCTAATAATATCCATTGCAAGAAAAAAAAAATTGTCTTAGAATTTTCTCACAATAACTAATATTATCCAAAAATAAATTAGTATGATGCACCCAAGATAGACAAGTGAAATGAAAGAAAAATCGTGTCTAATTAAGAATTAAGAGGTTAAGACTTAAGATAAGTCTTTCAAGTTTTAGTTATACTATAAAAAGAAGCTAGCGTGTAGTAGTACCTCAACGATCCGTAGAAAAGCATGAGAGACCATAATCCAGTATTACCTTTAACCAAATTGCTGGCATGCGTGTCTGCATGAAGTATTGGAGGAAAAAAGAGTGGAGAAAAGACTATTCTTCCTATTAAGGAACAACCACATTGATGTATATATATCAATAAGTATGTACATACAAGTGAAGATATGCATGTAAATAGAATTTTGGCGATTAAAAAAAAACTCTAACCTTTTTTGCCTTCGAGCTAGATAGCAAGGTAGACGAAAACACCGGACCAATAGAATTTATGACATGAATCAACCAATCTATGAAAAAATTAGGAACTAATCAGATCATTAACCAAACATTTATCGATCATATACAATTAAACCCATGTAAATTATAAAAGATTGTACAACCGAAAAAATAGCACAATTTTAAAAGAAAAGGCTGTCGGTCTATTTTTTTCACACATTGATAAAATTCTTTTTATAGATCTATAGATGCACTTCTAACCCTAATAGGATTTTATTTGCCACCAAAATATGAAAGTAGTACGTAATAACAATTATATTCCTTAAAAAATAAATATAAGGGAAAAAATTGACCCTTCACGTTGCAAATTTTCCTTTACATTTTTTCTTTTTAATGATTTAAATTTTCCAAATTATATATATGGAATGTCAAAGTGGCATATTTATAGTTGAATTCAAAATACCAAAAGTATTAGTTCATGCTGATTTTGTAGTCTTTTTGGACTTTAATAGTTTATAGGGGATCTAAAAGAAAGGCTAAATATTAGGAATTTTTTAAAGTCACATGGAAAGTACTCTGAAAATGAACACGAACGCAAAAAAGAAGAAAAAACGAAGGACTCCTAGATGTTAACTATTTGAATGTATTAATTGTACTAATTGAATAATTAAAGTTTCAATTTAATTATTTGATTTCTTAGAGTAAAAATAAGTTTGGCCAAACAGGCTATAACTCAATGAGAAAAGATTGTCTCATATACGGAAGCTCTCAATCGATCATTAGTCAATATATTCAACTTTGGGGTTACTTTTTAAGTCTTTCCTTATTTCAATTAGGTAAAAAGTCCTAATAATTTACACTTCTAAATCAATTACAATATTACCTTATATAATTATTTAGTCTCATTCTTAAAGTACAATTCTATTTAAGTAGTAATATCTTGGATCATATTTATGGACAATTTGCTTTAGGTCCGTAAACATGTGTTTAGTGATTTTTTGCGCGGATTGCCCTTCTTTTGGGGTGGTCTTTAAATTTTGTCTCTCATATTTGTGATCTTTAAATTTTATCCTCCATATTGCTGGTCTTTAATTTTTGCCCTTCATGTTGCAACCCTGAGCTTCGCGCAGAAATCATGAGGTTCTGGGTTCGAACACCCTCTCAAGCATAAGTTAAAAAAAAAAATCGCAAGGCAAGGTTTGGGTCCCGTGTATGCCGGACCTGACATATACTTGTTAAGGAATAACCAACGTTATGCCGAACCTAGCATACTCATGCCTTATGGGCAGACTTGGCATAAGTATGCTGGGTCCGGCATAACTTTGGCTATTCCTTAATAAGTGTATGCCGGATCCGGCATACTTATGGGGAGACTTTTAGTTAAGCCTTAACTAAAAGTTTTTTCCTAGTTATGCCTAATAAGGAAGACTTTTAGTTATGCTTTATGGACCAGACATTTAGTTAAGGCATAACTAAAAATATGCTCCTAAGGCGGAACTTTTCCATAAGGCATAAACTTTGCCTTATAAGGCGGAACTTACAGTTATGCCAGCTCCGGCATAACTTTAGTTATTCCTTAAGGAAAAGTTCCGCCTTATGGGGCATACTTTTAGTTATGTCTTATGGGGCACACTTTTAGTTGAGGCATAACTAGAAGTTTACCTTGAAAAGTAATATATATATATATATATGCCTCAAGGCAAAGTCTGCCCCCCAATCGACAGACTTTTGGTTAAACATAACTAAAATTCTGCCGGTGGGGCACAGCGAAATTCAAACGCTGCCTTGTGAATTTTTTTAATTTTTTAATTGAGCGGAGGTTCGAACCTAGAACCCATGAGTTTTAACCGAAGGGTAAAATTTAAAGATTACAAATATGAGGGGCAAAATTTAAAGACCACCCCAAAAGAATGTGCGAATTGCCTGTGTTTAGTTACCCTTTTTCATATTTAACATTCTTATGTGTACGTTTATCACAGCACGTAGCAATTTTCTACATTTCGTTTGTCTTTTTATGTGGTTTCTTGCATTCAACGTGATTTTTCTTTCTGCCTTTCTTTATTTATTTTAATTAATAATTGATGTTGCAGTTTATTGTAGAAGTCACAGGACTTTTGAAACTCTATGAATTGTAGGATGATTGTTATCAATTGCTCTGATTGTGTAAGTGTATAGCTAAAAATCAACAAATTGGCAATGGTTCTTATATTTCTTGAAAATGAGCCATTTTCGATAGTACGATGACATATTTGAGCCTTTCCCGTAAATTAAATTTAATAATCATAATTTTATTTAATTTGAAAGTCCTAAATATTAAGAAAAATAATTAAATGATAATTCATGGCTAACTTGAAATCAACTTTTGTTCATATTCCACAAAAAGTTAACCGAATCAAGCCTAGACACCTCGGGAAGCATGCCAACGGTCCCCTCGGGTCAAAAGTGAGCTAACCAATGCTCCAAAAGGGGCGAAAATGCTGGAAAAACTATAACGACCAAACGGGTTGTTACAAATAAGATATAAGAAGGAGTAGAAGACACCGCAAGGAGTTATATTAGGTCATATTTTAATTGAATTCAAAGTTCCTACGTAATTTAAATAAGGAAAGATTTAGCAATCAAAATTTTAATTGATTTTGAAGTCCTAAATATTAGGGAAATAACTAATAAAAATAATTAAATAATTATTTCTAAATATTAGAATTATAATCTTACCTCTAATTAAGCCGTTTGCCTTATGTTACAGGATGGGCTGATAAAAGTTTCTATTGAGAATCTTGTCACTCAAATTAAATGTATTTTCTATACTTCTTGCTCTAATAATAACCATTGCAAGAAAAAAAAATTGGCTTAGAATTTTCTCACAATAACTAATATTATCCAAAAATAAATTAGTATGATGCACCCAAGATATTCAAGTGAAATGAAAGAAAAATCGTATCTAATTAAGAATTAAGAGGTTAAGACTTAAGACAAGTCTTTCAAGTTTTAGTTATACTATAAAAAGAAGCTAGCGTGTAGTAGTACCTCAAAGATCCGTAGAAAAGCATGAGAGACCATAATCTAGTATTTCCTTTAACCAAATTGCTGGCATGCGTCTCTGTATGCAGTATGAGAGAAAAAAGAGTGGAGAAAAACTATTCTTCCTATTAAGGAACTACCACATGGATGTATATATATATATCAATAAGTATGTACATACAAGTGAAGATATGCGTGTAAATAGAATTTTGGCGATTAAAAAAAAAACTCTAACCTTTTTCGCCTTCGAGCTAGGTAGCAAGGTAGACGAAAACACCGGACCAATAGAATTTATGACATGAATCAACCAATCTATGGAAAAATTAGGAACTAATCAGATCATTAACCAAACATTTATCGATCATATGAAATTAAACCCATGTAAATTATAAAAGATTGTATAACTGAAAAAATAGCACAATTTTAAAAGAAAAGGCTATCGATCTATTTTTTTCACACATTGATAAAATTCTTTTTATAGATCTATAGATGCACTTCTAACCCTAATAGGATTTTATTTGCCACCAAAATATGAAAGTAGTACGTAATAACAATTATATTCCTTAAAAAATAAATATAAGGAAAAAAATTGACCCTTCACGTTGCAAATTTTCGTTTACATTTTTTCTTTTTGATGATTTAAATTTTCCAAATTATATATATGGAATGTCAAAGTGGCATATTTACAGTTGAATTCAAAATACCAAAAGTATTAGTTCATGCTGATTTTGTTGTCTTTTTGGACTTTAATAGTTTATAGGGGATCTAAAAGAAAGGCTAAATATTAAGAATTTTTTTAAGTCACATGGAAAGTACTCTGAAAATGGACACGAACGCAAAAAAGAAGAAAAAACGAAGGACTCCTAGATGTTAACTATTTGAATGTATTAATTGTACTAATCGAATAATTAAAGTTTCAATTTAATTATTCGATTTCTTAGGTCCTAAATATATGGATTGTTGTTTATATTCAATTTAATTATTCGATTTCTTAGGTCCTAAATATAAGGATAGTAGTTTATATAAGGAAATAAATAATAACCAAACTTTTAGTTGATTTCGAAGTCTTAAATATTATAAAAATAATTAAATTACAATTATTTAGTAAATGACAATTTTGTCTATTGTACAGTCTTTTAATGAAGGACAAAAAATTCAAACAACATTTCTAAATCCTTTCGTGCTTTTGATATAGTAAGGCTCTGACTCAGTTTTCCGAGTACATCTCACATTAACTTTTACTCCTTTCATCTCAAAATAAATAGGCGCTTACACATGTCATTTTATCTCATGATATGAAATCTCAAATTATCCAAAAAGATATAATTTGAGATTCTAAATCATGATTTTAAATATAAAAATTGACCTATAAGTTTATATTTTGTAAAAATAAATGCTTAAGTTGATAGATATATATTTACCAAGCATGTTTACCAACCATTCATATCGTATATTAAAGATTTACAAGTTGACGAGAAGAGGACATAAATGGTCCCTTAAACTATGAGAGTAGGTTGAAAATAGTCCCTTGACTATGCACTTAACGGTTTTTGTCTTTTAAGTTTGTCACAAGTTAACAAAAATGGTCCCTTAACTATGAGGGTTGGTTAAAAATAGTCCCTTAAGTATGCACTTAACAATTTTGGTCGTTTAAGTTTGTCAAAAATTAATACTTTTAGTCTCCGATAAAATATTCATCGAACTCTTTTTGTTAGATTTGACGAGTACTATGAAATAAAGGAAAAAATTAGCTAGAACTCACATTAGAGATACACATTATTGAAGAAAAGACCAAATACCTCGAGACAAAACTGACGGATGTCAGTCGGTTATAGAGAAAAATCGAGAAAAATATTACAGACTTGATAATGCCAGAAAATAGTATCCCGGAACACAAAGACCGACGGACTCTGTCGATTATAACCGAGGGAGTCCATCAGCTAAGTAAAATACACCAGACTTTAGAAATAAATTAGAAATAACAGAGACTACAAAATTGTCACTACTAAAAACAAGCGAAAAAATGATGGATGAAAACTGATGGATAAAATCGAGGGACACTATTTTTTTTTTTACAAAAACCAACGGATGTCCGTCGGTTATTTTCGAGGAAAAATGCGCGGAAACTATTTTTTTTAAGAATCGCTACGATGGAAGTATTTATTTTTATACCGGGTTTTCAATAAAAATGAGTCTAGTGTATTTTACTTAGCCGATGGACTCCCTTGGTTTTAATCGACAGAGTCCGTCGGTTTTTGTGTTCCGAGACACTATTTTCTGATATTATCAAGTTTGTAGGTTTTTCCTCGGTTTTTCCTTATAACTGACTGACAACCGTCGATTTTGTCCCGAGGTATTTGACCTTTTCTTAATAATGTGTACATCTAAATGTGAGTTCTAGCTAAATTTCTTTTTTCAAAGTACTCGTCAAATCTAACAAACAGAGTTCGATGAATATTTTGTCGGATACTAAAAGTGTTAATTTTTGGCGAACTTAAAGGACCAAAACTGGTAATTGCATACTTAAGGGACTATTTTTAACTGACCCTCATACTTAAGGGACCATTTTTGTTAACTTGTGGCAAACTTAAAGGACCAAAACCATTAAGTGCATAGTTAAGAGACTATTTGAACCTATTCTCATAGTTAAGGGACCATTTATGTCATTTTCTTTAAGTTGGTAGTATACTTATAACAAATTTACTCTTACCAACCATGTGAAGGGATTATATTAAAGAGTATTTACACTACAATTCAAGTTCAATTTTTCATTTTATTGAACTAAAGTTTGATCAATTAATGTTGTATTTTTTAGAAAGGTCTTCTAGTAGCGTATTAATTTTGCTATGAACTATGACTTGCTCATTTGGTCAAATTGTATAAGAATTGGGAATTTAATGATTTTCACAACTGGTGGGGGTTTTATGTCTATAAGAAAAAATACAATTTAAGAAATACAAATTGCATGTCCAAACAAAACTTCAACTTCAAATCACAGTGATTTCAAATCATATCCAAACGGCTCTTAAAGTGTCACCTTAGGAAAAATAAAATTTATCCAGAATAAGTGTCACATTAGGATCGAATTCAAGATAGAAATTGACAAGTTTTCAATTATGCACTTAGCATTAAAGAAATAATCTTCTTTAACATTTCTCAATATTCAAAAAATATCTAGTAATAATTAGGGCTAGTTTAGTAATCTTCAATTTATATTTATTGATTTCTTAATGGGCGTGATTTTACTAAATGAACACTTATTTTTGGAACAAATAGAGTACTTTTTTGTGAAAATGGAAAAAACAAAAAAAGTTAATGTAAAAAATTGTACTCCCCCTTAATCTCCTTAATCGTTTCGATTTAAAAAATTGTATTCCCTCACCTTTTGAATATAGAAAAATGAACTTTCAGATTTTTTTAATCAATGGTTAAAACTAAATAAGTCATTAGATGTTATTTTTAGAATATTAAAAAAATATGTTTTAATCACGATGGACTATATCACACATTTTTTCTTAAAAATGCAAAAGACTTCAAGTACCCAGTTCTAATATAGAACTGGGTAAATTTATTTAGTTACTATAAACATTAATTAAAGACAAGAAAATAACACAACATTTATCTTTCGCATGAAAAAAAATAAAAACCTATGATTTAACGTCTTAAGGTGGTTTTCAAAATTTTGAAATCCCTACAAACTATACATTAACATTCAAAATTATTAAATAGCCTCTTATTTTCAGAATTATATAGACCTTTGAATATGTTAAAATGAGATGAACTTAAACTAAATGCTCAAGAATTGACTAGTAGAAGTAAAATTTCAGCACTAACAATAACACAAGTAATATAATGAATCAAAATATATTTAAAAATTCATCAAGAAAAAAAAATCTGATTAAGTAAAATTACTAAAAGATTTAACTCTATATATATTCTTTTAACACTCTCTCTCTCTCTCTCTCTCTCTCTCTCTATATATATATATATATATATATATATATATTATTATTATTATTATTATTATTATTATTATGTTCATTATGTCATATTAATGGTTCCCCCCCCCCCCCCCCCCCCCTCCGCCACTCCACCCACCTTTTAACAGATTTTTAACACTCTCGCAGACTTCAAATCATTGTTTTGATTAAATGAATTTGTTTCAAAATATTCAGCATTTTAAATACTCCTAAGATTTTTTTTTCAATCCCATTCTTATCATGCCGATTATTGAGTTTAAGTGTTAATAAGTGTGACATCAAAGGAAGTTACTAGTAATAACTTACGTAACTATAATTTAGAGAGAGAACCTCTGACTTCTAACTATAATTTAGCAAGAGAACCTCTGACTTCTCTCTAACTTTCCCCACTGACCCAACACTAACAAAACCACAATATGGATAGGAGTATGCCCTCACCTACCACTACTAAGACAAATACCCTCCCAACAATCCCACCGGAACCACCAGACACTACAAACCAAAATATGGAAGAAGATTTCTCCTCCCCTTTACCTAAGCCCCTATCTTACAAGGATATGGTAATAGAAAAATATTTGACCACTGAGGAGAACTACAAACAAGTTATTAACAACCCAAGCAGTTCTAACTCAAATCTGGAACCTCCGAAAGATCTGGATGCCATTACCCTTACGGTTAAAGAAAAAAAACCGCATCTACCGCCCATGGAGGTTATCAGTAATAATTAAGATCTTGTGTAAGAGGTAAAAGGTTTAACCATCAATACCTCAGAACCAAGCTAATGGATCTGTGGAAATTGGAAGAAGCACTAATCCTAATAGATCTGAGTTATGACTTCTATGTAGTCAAATTCAAAAAACGAAGAAAGCTTGAGCAAAGTACTGCATGAAGGACCCTGGTTTGTTGCGGGTAGCTTCCTGTCTGTCCTACGATGGGAGCCCAATTTCGTACCGGAAGATTCTAAAATTGATTCCACTGTCATCTGGGTTCGTCTCTCTCAACTACCAACATAGTTCTATGATAGAGGGATACTAGAAAAAATAGGGAGGTGGATTGGACAATTAGTGAAAATTGATGCATGTACATCATCTACCGTCAGAGATAGGTATGCAAGAATTTGCGTGGAGATTGATCTAGGGATACCGGTGAGAACGTCGATCACAATTGGAAATCACTGATAACCCCTAATTTATGAAGAGGAAGGTATTCTGTGTATTAGTTGTGATAGAATTGGGCATGTTGCACCCAACTGCACTTATGTCAAACCACCCACTACTACCACCCCTAAACCACCAGAACAAGAACCAAAAGGCAAGAACTCAGAAGGAGGAGAATGGCAAACCGTCAACTTTGGTCAGAGAAGACGAAGCCTTCCAAAGAAGGATAGAAACAAGACATCACAGGTAAAAAAGGTTTGATGCTGCCTTAGGTAAGTTTCTAGACCCTCAAAACTCTTTTTTCGGTGCCGTGAAAGGTAAAGGGGTGGCGGAGGAAATTAGGGCTAACCAAAGAAGTCCCAATACTAATTCTGTGACCCCAATGAGACAAGCCTATGATCAGAACTTAAATTCAAAAGGGCTCAAGTTGGACACAACTTTCCCCAGCCCAACTGCTACTAATTTTTCTCAGTCCATGTCATTGCCTAGTAATAAAAAAGCTAAAAAAAGAGATCATGATGAACTTTCTGATCATGACCAAAACTTCTTTTTTAAGTCAATTGATATGGGTTTTTTTGCTTCTCTGGGGAAAAACAAGGAACAAATATACCCAATAATACCATTACACCTCGTTCTCCTCACACTCTAACAGAAAGCATATCTCCAAAAATGAACTCTCTTCCCCCCAAAACTACTAGTTTGCCTATTCCCAAGAATAATGATTATTCTCCTGCAGATGTGCATTCTAGTGGTGGAACCGAAGAGGCTTCCTTTAGTGCTCAACCAATCTAAGTCCCTGCGGAGTTTTCCTATAAAACTCCCATAGAATCTTCCAGTTCTCCTCACACTTCTAACATATCCAACTCTGTCATTTCTTTCCCAGCTCTTCTTTACAACTCTAATGGATCAGAACAACCTAATACCAACCAATTCTATATTTTTTGTGACTGCTCCACCACCTCAGGACTACACTCCAGTTTCATGGATGGAATGGGGTCTCTTAGGCCAGTCTTTCACTTTAAATCTGGTGGTGGATTATCAACCAATAACAGTAGTAGTAAAAAATACAGCATTTTTAGCCCATCTGATGACGAAGGGACTAAGCATAGGGCTGGCAAATTATGGCCACTAAGTATGGATGCAAACCCTGATGCAAGCTTTGAACAAGAACCTGCAGTACCCCATAAACTCCCTGACTCTGAATTCCTTAATGATGGAGGTGACCAATAATACTCTCTTCTTCCCCATAGTGACACCAGAAATAGTACCCTTCAACCCAACCTTTGTCCCATGGACTTCTCCTCCTTCACCGAGTCCCATGCAAGTGGACTCGACCATCATCACAACCCAGACGACCCCTATGGAGGGCTTGGGGATGGACAAACAGACCTTGGAGACCATAAGAGCAAACAATAAGGAATTACAGACAATGCTAACCTCCATGCAAGTACCAAGGTCAGATGCCATGACCCTGGAGAAGCTAGAGTTAGTGGAGTTCAATGGGCCGAGAAGTGAGATGCTCATAGTGCTATGTCCCAGAACATTAACCAAAGTAGTAATAGGGATCAAGTTTCCAGTGAATCCAGAGACAAGGAACTTTACGACAGTACTCAATCCAACATTGGCAAAGATACTTGTCCAAACCCAGACCAGCTACTCCAACCCAAGGGAAAAAGGGAAGAGAGGAAGGAGAGACCCCTTGAACCATCGCAAAATGCTGCTCATGAATATTATCATATGGAATACTAGGGGGGAAAATAACATTGAGTTTCATAGACATTGCACTACAATGATCAAACTTCATAAACCTGCTATGTTATGTCTCCTTGAGACAAAAATAAATAAGCCTAAGCATGTGGTGGAGCAGTTAGGCTTTAGTAACCAACTCTAATCCCCTGTTGTGGGTAATTTTGGGGGTCTGGTAGTAATGTGGCATGATGACCTCTTAAAAGTGGAGGAAATTACCATCACTAGCCAAGGAATCCATGCCCTTGTTAAGGTAAGTAACTCTAATATTTCTTGGATGTTTTCTGTTACATATGCTAGTAATATTTTTACTGAAAGTCAGATATTATAGCACCAACTTTGTTCTATAGCTGATACTACTAATGACTGTTGGCTAGTGGGGGGTAACTTTAATGAAATCCTTAAAGCTGCTGATAAATTTGGGGGCAACAACATTAATAGTAACAGAGCAAACTGTTTTTGGAATTGTATTAACCACTGCCACTTGGTTGACATGGGTTTTAAGGGTAGCAAATTCACCTAGACCAATAAAAGATATAGGAATAGACAAAATCTCATCCTAGAGAGACTAGACAGGTGCTTGGCTAATGACTCATGGCTAAGACTCTACCCTGATGCCACAGTTACTTACCTTCCTAGGACTAAGTCTGATCATGCTCCCTTACTAGTCAGGCTGACCAATACCAACCTTAACCCTCAGGACAAACCTTTTAGACTAGAAACAATGTGGTGTAGACACCCAGGCTTCCACCCTATTGTCCATGAATGTTTTGAGAATGCTCAAGATTTTACCATAACCACTTCTGTCTTTAAAGATAAAATCATAACTTGGAATAAAGAAGTCTTTGGAAACATCTTCCATAAAAAGAAACAACTCCTAGCTAGACTGGATGGAATCCAATGTTCCCCTAATTATCCTAGTAGTTATTTCCTCCAAGATCTGGAACTGACATTACAGGATGAATATAGTGAAATCCTAAGACAAGAAACAAAATTTTGGGAGTTCAAATCTAGAATTAGTTGGCTTACTGAAGGAGATTTAAATACTAAGTTCTTTCACACTTCCACCCTTAATAAAAGAAAGAGAAATAGAATTCTTTCCATTAAGGATGATGTTGGGAATTGGACTTATGGCCACAGAGAGATTAAGTTACACATCATGAAGTACTATATGAACCTCTACTCCACTGTTCACACTCAGGCTTATGTAGGAATTGCTTACAACCCTTCTGAATAGGGTATTCTAGACCATAATGATAGGAGAACCCTTGATTCCCCTTTAAGGTTTAGTGAAATTAAGAAAGTTGTCTTCTCCTTCAAACCCATGAAAGCTTCTGAGCTTGATAGAATCCATCCCTTTTTCTACCATAAATACCGACAAGATATCCAAAGACCTCTGGTAGAATTCTGTCGGAAAACCTTTTCTACCTATACCATGGAGGAAACCATTAATGACACTTATCTTTGTCTTATTCCCAAATGTGCCAATGCTGTATACCTTAAAAACTTCAGGCCTATTGGACTTTGCAACACCCAATACAAAATCATCACAAAAATCATAGTCCATAGGCTGAAACCTCTGCTCAATAAGATTATTGGCCCCACCCAAACTAGCTTCCAAACTGGAAAAAGGGCTTCTGATAATGCCATCATAGTCCAGGAATACCTAGACACCTTTAGATCTAAGAAAGGTAAGAATGCCAACATGATCCTTAAAATTGATCTTGAAAAAGCCTTTGACAGGTTAGAATAGGATTTCATTAGTGACACTCTTAACTACTTTAAATTTCCCCCTAACCTCTCAAAACTCATCCTATCTTGCATCTCCACTCCTATTATATATGTACTGGTTAATGAGGGCAAAACTGAATCCTTTAAACCCTCTAGAGGGATAAGACAAGGGGATCCTGTTGTTACACCCCGGGAAAAATTTCGCGTTATCAAGACTGTAGACGGCTTGGTATGGGCCAAAGGAAGAGTAAAGTTACGCGAGGATTAAGGAGGTTAAGCTTCCGAGGCTTTAAAGGAAAGTTAGGCAGGGTATGATACGAAAATTTTGGTCTAAATGGAAGGAATAATATGTTTTAGTATATTAAGAGTTTTGAAGTAAAACAAGTATAGTTTCCAACGGAACAAACGGCTCCTCAATCGGACATCGGGGTAAGGAGATATGGGCGAAACAAGCTGGACTGGCAGACCAGGAAATTGGTCTGCGCGAACGCGCCAGGGAGTGGCGCGAACGCGCAGAAGGCCAAGGGCCCAAAATAGCGCGAACGCGCTGAACAAAAGTTTGAGGACCAGTTTCAGGATGAAGGCTATACTATAAGAAGGTAATAAAAACCTATACGTGACATTTGGAGACCATATGAGGTGAATTGGTTCATATGACGCTTACTAAGAAGTTCTCATTACTGCTTGCCAAGTGGGGCCCACACATCTGAGTGTTATAAAAGACATATGAAGAAACATATGAGTAGTACATGGACAGTTGAGAAAGTCCTAAGAAGGACCCATAAGCCAAAAATGAGTGTAAGCCCTCCAAAAGGACGATTTAAGGAAGCATTTTCTGGTGATCTGACTTGGAGGGGCAAAAACGGTATTATAAGTTTGAAATTTGGAAAAGTACCAAGAATTAAAGTTGTAGATAATTGAATTAGCTTTCCAACCATATGTCGTGGGCCCTCACACGATATCGGGATCAAGAGTTATGACCGTTTTACTGAACGAAGGTGTAGTCAGAAAAACTCGGACCAGCGCGAACGCGCCCAAAGCTGGCGCGATCGCGCTGAAGGATTTTATGTCGGTTCTGGGCAGAACCCAGAACCTTATAAAAAGGGGTAAACCCCCTTATTTTCAGACCAAACACCCCTAAATACTCTCCAAAAATCTGGAGAGTTCTCCCCAACCCTTCCAAACCAAATTTTGGCCCAAACCAGGTATAATTTCCAAATTCCGGTCCGGATAGCGTATAGTTTTCGCTGCTGAATCGTATAGCGGGCGTGTGGTGGCCTAAAATTAGTGTGAAAAGGTGGAAATACAGCAATATTAAAGGGAGAAAGGTATGAATCTCTTTCTGTTTGTGTTAATACCGGTTTATTTACGAAGAAAACGCGGTTAAATAATTGTATACTGAAACTTGGAATAAGTGTGCGATAAAGAGGCTAACGTTAGTATTAATCCTCTGATATGTAGACTTGCGGGCTCGGACGGATAAGCGTAGGTAGTTGGTGGCTGAACAAGTATGTAAGACTTACCCTTTCTTTCTTTTGGCATGTCCTAGAGCTAAGTAAGTTATGATACGTATCTTGGGGGTAACTCTATTCTTGATTCCGAGCTTGTTAATGATTCTTATTCACTTCTTGATATGAGTATACCCAGTATAGGTGAGCTTATTGTACGATTGAATAACAAGCAACACATAAAGAGTTCTTGCTTTAAAAAAAAAGAGTTCTGTAAGTAGTAATGTCCCTAACTTTCGTAGATGGTCTCGGATTGTCTTGGAAATGTTCGTAGAGGTTTATATAATGAATAACGTTCCTAACTTTCATATGCTAGCTCGGATTGTTTTGGAAACGTTCATGGAGGTTTCTATAATGAATAATGTCCATAACTTTCTTATGCTAGCTCGGATTGACTTGAAACGTGTTTATGGTTTACTAATGATTTTGAGAAAATTAGTTTTGTACCAAAGGAAAACATAAAGTTGATTTTCAAAACCACTCCGAAGGGGGTGCGAGATTTTACTATTTCGTTTCATTTACGATTTATGTTTACACTCCGTAGCATCATTTCTTTGTATTGATATTTGTGGATTAAGTTGTGTTGACACCCTCATCATCATTATTATGCCGGAAGAGGCCGTCCGAAGGGACTATTATGATACTAGTCGGAAGCGGCTGTCCGAAGGGACCATTTTGTTAACATGTCGGAAGCGGCATGGGTGTTGAATTGCATTATTTACTTAAAGATTGTTTTGTCCGAAGGGACCATTTTTGTTAAAATGTCGGAAGCGGCATGTGTGTTGAATTGCATTATTTACTTAAAGATTGTTTTGAGACTTCGTGTGCACATTTATGTTTCTTCCAGCGAAGGCTGTAGGTATTGAGTTAGATTGTGATTTCTTCTCTCCTAAATCAAATTATGATTATGATTTGTTACTGCCTTACATACTCGGTACATTGTTCGTACTGACGTCCCTTTGCCTGGGGGCGCTGCGTTTCATGCCACGCAGGTGTATACAGATGAGTGGAAGACATTGGCTATAGGATGTTCCCAGGCTGTCAGCTGGATTGGCGAGCTCCATCTCAGTTCGGAGTGCTGCCGAGTCAAAGTACTTATGTTATGGTATTTTGTATATGTTAGAGACTTTACAGACAGTGTCCTGTGTATAGGGCATCGAAGAGTCGACAGTTATGTAAAGCGACCATATAGGTCGATGTGTCTTTATGCTTTGTTTCCTTTGTAAAGATTTTATTTGTGACTAAAGGTTTTCTTGAATTAACGATAAGGGAGAAGTCCCTGATTTGAAAAAAAAAGAAGTTGTGACTCATGGATGGAATGGTAGTATGACACTCAGCCGAGTAGGGTCTTGTGTGTCAGTCGCGGCCCTCCGGTTTGGGTCGTGACACCTATGTCCCCTTATCTATTCATCTTATATATGGAGAGGCTATATAGGGGCATAAATCATGAGGTAGATTTACTGAATTGGACCCCCATTGCTACCACTAAGGGGGACCCAAAATCTCCCATCTCTTCTTTGCTGATGATCTAACCTTGTTTGCAAGAGCTAATATAAAAAATTTCCAAACCATCATCAATACCCTGAATAGGTTCAACAACCACTCTGGTCAAAGAATCAATTTTACCAAGTCAAAAGTCATCTTCTTAAAAAACTACTCCCCTGAAGATAAGGATAGATACTCTAGATGTCTTACCATTAATACTAGAGAATCCTTTGGGAAATACCTTAGCTTCTCAATGTTCCACAAGAGACCTGACAAAGTAGACTTTCAATTTATCATTGATAACCTCAACACAAAGTTTGCAGGATGGAAAACTAAGTTTCTTAACATGGCTGGTTGAACCACCCTTGCTCATGCTTCTCTTAATAGCATTCCTAACCATGACATGCATTTTATTAAACTCCCTAGTCAGACCTATCAACTAATCAATAGGACCCAAAGAAGTTTCATCTGGGGGACTATTGCTGAGAAAAAGAAAATTCATCTAGTAGGTTGGGATACTGTGACCAAACCCAAAGCTGAGGGTAGATTAGGAATCCAAAAGGCTGAACACAAGAGTAAGACTATGCACACTGCCCTTTCCTTGAGACTTATCAAGAATCCAAAATCCCTTTGGGCTTCTATTCTCATTGTTAGAAACTGTAGAACTGGCATCACTAAGCATCCCTCAAAAACATGGACCAATGTTTTAGAAGGATACAAAACCTCTAGGGAAGCCACTCAATGGATGGCTAACAAAGGAAATAACACCAACTTCTGGTATGATAACTGGATTCTCAATAGCCCCACCATCAGAGAAACTATCCATGGTCCTTTAAAAAGAGGACAGGAACTCTTAAGAGTGTCTGATATCAAAAATGGATTGAGCCATTTGTCCCTAGAACTCCCCCCTCAAACCCAACAACTCATTTCTAATACTTTCATCCCCACTAGTAGTGAATATGAAGACTACTATTATTGGAAACTGACTAGTAATGGGGAATTCTCCTCCAAGACTGCTTACAATCTTATAGCCAGTAAAGATCCTAATCTTACAAATAGGGCTAACCTAAACCTTCAATGGGTCTGGAACCTTAAAGTGCCTAATAAGATCAAATTCTTCATGTGGTTAATGAACCATAATAGACTCCCTACCAGTTCCTACCTTCACCATATTGGTCTGAACGTTGCTCCTCACTGCAAGATCTGCTAACACCCCAATGAAGACTTGAGTCACATATTTTTTACTGTAGTTCCACTTCAAGTTTTTGGACAGAGGTCATGCACCATTGCACTTTGGTTCCTATTAACAACTTTACTTTTATGAACTGCTCGAATTTTTATAATAGCTGGCACTCTATGAAGAAGCAAAAGTATAATAACCTATTAAAATGGGAAACCTTCATTCCTTTTTGCTTCTGGGTGATTTGGACTAACCGAAATGCCAATCTTTTTAATGATAAGAATGACCAACCCAAATTTGAAGAGTCCTATGGAAAAGCTATTGAGTATTCTCATTTCACTAACTTCATCAGCACTAAGAATAGAAAAGTTAGAATTTCCCTGAAATGGGATCCTCCTCCAAATGGCCATTTCAAGCTAAACACTAATGGATCTTGCCTCGGCAATCCAGGGGTTGGGGGAATAGGAGGCGTTATCAGGAACGATAGGGGAGATTGGGTAATGGGTTTTAGTGAGGGACTGCCAAACACTATTAACATTTATACTGAACTAACAGCTATTATGCACGGCTTAAAACTGGCGCACGACCATAATCTTAGGCCTTTGGAGGTCAATTGCGATTCCATAGAGGCAATAAAATGATTAAAAATGGTCATACCCCTTACAATGCTGTTATTGATGAATACAGGTTGCTAATGCACAAGCTGGGCCTTCCAGTTCTCACGCACATATATCGTGAACAAAACAAGGTGGCTGATCTTCTTGCCAAGGAAGGTGCTAGGAAAAACTTTTTGGTGAAGTTCAAATGCATGCAGTTCCCCCATTTTTTGTCAGCAGCGTTTTTTGGGATGATAGGAGGGGAACTTTTTATGAAAGATTTGTAAATTCTGATACCTTGCAAACTATGGCAGTATCGCCAATGTATGTAACAAGCATAAGCCTAGATAAGAGTTAAATTTTGTTTTGCTATTACTATATATATAATTACTATCTGGTTAACCAAAAAAAAAAAAAAAGGTGTGACATCAAAGAGGAAGACAAATGCTAATACTTACGGACGGTACAAATTTTTTAAAAGATATATTAGACCGAATGTAAAATAATTTTACTATGAGAAATAGAATTTGTTGCATTAACCACAAAAAGGCTTTTTGGGGGATCGGACATTGTTTTCCAACAGACACGTATTTGTCAAAATACATAATGCTGAGAATTTTTCTCCTCTCTCCCATTACCATTTTGCATAAAGAACAACTTCATATACATCAGTTCTAGATTAATTTTCCAGGTAGTTTGGTAAAAACGGTTTTTCTCGCGATGTTTGGGTTGAGTTGGCTCTTTTTTTTTTCACAAAGCAAAGCAATATTGCTCTGGAACTTGTTAAAAAATATTTTAACCAATTATATATAAGAAAATTAAAAATACTTTCTAAAAAGTACGTATTTTTCTTTATACCAAACACACATTAAAAATAGCGAGGGAGATAATTGAGAAGTTTAAACTTGTAAAGGATGCAGAAGATCATGCTCTATTGGACATTAAGAAAGTTGCTTTATTGACTGGTTTTTCCACCGAACGTTATTCAAAGATAACGTATTTCGTTTTACTTTTAAATAAGTGATCAAATAAATGGATATAAGTTTTATATGGGTATTTTACACACATTTAGAAAAAGATGTAATAAGATATTGACCGAACCTTTAGCCTAACTAAGCCCAAAAAGCTAACTTAGATTCTAATCGTCTAAAATTATATAAAATGACCTAATAACTCATCACATACCGATGTGCGAACTTAACAAGAGAGAGCACAATAACATATTCACATATTTAATGCAATTACAATTTTCTAATCTTACCCATTTTGACGTTCTCAATTATAAATACTTTTCTGCCCCACTTTAATTTACACTCGCCAATCTTCATGATATTTCACAACCGGAAATGAATGTCAATAATGGTGCTAGTCTCTTAATTTTGTGACTTGAAAAAGTAAACTCTTAGCCCAATTACTGTGTATGGCTTTTTATATGCTGACAATTCATAATAGATGTTTTTTTCTATATATATATATAATAGGTTATCATAGTATTAGTTGAATTAGCGTTTAACCTATGATATGATGAAGGGTTGGAGATTTTGGATTCCTAAAATCAAATTGTTGGGTGTAATCAACTTGGATGAGCAATGTAATTTGTATTATAAACTTTGATAATGATGCTACGTGTGTGATGAAGTTAGATGGATAATGCAGTAAGTATAATGAAATTGGATGGAAAGTGCGTGATGAAATTGGATAGCAATGCCATGGATGTGATGAAAATAGATGGGTACGTAACGCAGGTATGATTAAATTGCAAAAATCTTATTAGTTGGTGATTGATTCATGATACGAGTATCGTGCATTTTAGATGAATATTGATTTGACCAAATTCATAAATTATTGATCCTTACAATTATGATGACTATCTTACATTGTTGGAGAATTAATTATATCTTCAGCCGAAGATCTATCGAAAACAACCTCTCTACCTATAAAGGTAGAGGTAAGGTCTGTGTATATCCTACTTCCCCAAATCCCACTTGTGAGATTACACTAGATATGTTGTTGTTGTTGCCTCTAAACCCTAGGTGTTGTTTCTTGCTCCTAAGCTTGGAAAAGTGACCAAAGATGTGGAAAATTTCCACCATGTCTTGCTTTTGTAGATTCTCATTTTTCCCCATAAAAATGATGAAAATAGCCTCAAATTTCAGATTTTCAGTTCTGTCCAGATTTTGCATGTTTAGCCATTTTTGTCAAATTCTTCCATTTGACCTCTTTTTGACTTGTTTTTCACTTGATTTCTTTCCAATCACTTCTAAATTACATAAAACTATAAAATTGAAGTAAATCACAATAAATGCACGATTTTGAATCAAACATAACAAAAATCAAAGCTTAAACAAGAGATAAGTTGGTAAAACTACCGACTTATCATGAGGCCAATTCTAAAATTGCCTTTACAGAAGACCTTGCCAAATTTTTATAACTTAATAGAATAGACACTAAATCTGGTACGCTTGTATGTCAAGTCCCTTGCTGGTAGCGAAGTCGATCAAGAAATGTATATAGTCTAATGTTTGTATTCATCTAACGCGCCCCTTTAGTTCTTCATAAGCATTGTATATATTTTATATCCTTGATCAAATGCTATTTTGATTCGTTATGATTGTTGGATATGTAAAATTTTTAAGATATGATACTGTTTTTTTTATGAAGGGATGATTGATTTGACAATGTCCTTAGAAATGCATGATTGTATTATGAAATCCTCGGTTTTAGAAGGAATTTTGTCAAAAAAATTATGGGCAAAGGTGCAAATATACCTCTCAACTTTGTGATTTAAAGCAGATATATCTCCGTTAAAAATGTCGTGTATATATATCCTTGCCGTTACAAAATGATGCAAATATACCCCTGCCCTTACACAAATAGTGTAAATATACCCTTTTCGCTAACTGGATTTTTTTTTAAAACATCATTTAGCTTATTTTTTAATTAAAAAAATGTCATGTGGCTTTAAAAAAAAAGTCTACCCATTTTTTTTTTGAGTAGACATATTTTTCTAAAGGCACATGGTAAATTTTTTTTTGGTGGGTCGGGTCTGGTTCTTTAAAAAAAAAAAGTATCTCCGTGGTTTTTTTTTTTTTTTTTAAAAAAATTAGTCTACCAATTTTTTTTAACGAACGAGACCCTGACCCACCAAAAAAAAACTATCATGTGGCTTTAGAAAAATATCTCTACACAAAAAAATGGGTAGACTGTTTTTTTTAAAGCCACGTATTTTTTAATTAAAAAATAAACTAAATGATTTAAAAAAAATCGTCAGCAAAAAAGTATATTTGCATCATTTTGTAACGACAGGGGTATATTTGCACCACTTTTATAACGAAGGTATAACCACTCTAAATCACAAAATTGAGGGGTATATTTGCACTTTTTCCCAAAAGTTATTGATATATAAGGTTTGCTAGGAGAGACCCTCGTATGCATTATTTATTTATCTGTTTATTTGCACTGGTTATATCTCCTTATTAGTTATTGGGCCATAACTTTAACATCAGCATGTTTTGCTTCCCTTTTTATAATTTATTTCCCTAAAGTATTTCTTAATACTATCTTTTTCGTAAGACTGGTTAAAAAATTCATTATCCTAACATTTTTTGTAACCCAGGAAAAGAAAAAACGAAAGACAAGTACAAAAAGCTTTAAGAAACTAGTTCTTTTTTATTTTATTATATATTAGGACAAGTTTGTGGAATATAAAAGCAAAATGGGGGGCAAAGTGGTTTGCACGCGTTGACTAATAAATTAAAGTAGCATCCTTGAAGTCTGTGTCCAAGGTGAGCCTGCAAATATTGATCTATCACAAACGACAAAAAATAACTAACTCCAGCAAATTTCAGTTGGGAAAAACCACAATTAAATTGAATAAATATTTAATTATAAATCAAAAGTTTTTTTTACTAAACTTTATCCCTAACTAAAAGATGTCGCATAAAATGAAACGACAGAGTAACTTTCAGGTGCATAATATATTATTTTATTCTTCAATATACTCCATCCGTTCCAAAAAGATTATCCTATATTGATTTGACACAAAGTTTAAAAAATAAAGGAAGACTTTTGAAATGTGTGGTCCAAAACAAGTCTTAGATATTTGTGTGGCTGTAAATTATCTCATAAAGTTAAATTGTTTCTAAATATAGAAGGGGATAATTTTTTTGGGATAGACTAAAAAGGAAAGGAGGACAATCTTTTTGGGACAAAGGGAGTAATTGTTTTACTAAATTAAATTTATTTCCAAAATATTTAATGTTTATTTTAAAAAATATTACATATTTTATTATTATTTTAAAAATCTATTCTCACTGTTTTAATTAGAAGAATGTTAATAAGTGAGATGTTAAGAGAAAGATAGAGGATAGTCTAAATAAATATTTGTTTTGGTAGAATAAATAATATTTCTACGATTATGAGTTATAAGTATACTTCATCTATCCAATTCATATGATGGGGTTGATTAGTCTAAATAAATATTTTTTCTTGGTAAAATAAATAATATTTTTATTGTAAAATAATTCTAAAAGAGTTAGTATAATATATCAAAAGATAAAGCAAGAATAATAAAGAGATAAAGAGATAAGAGATGAGATCTTTCTTATTCATCAAAATATACTAAAGTGTGTAACCATTACATCCATTCTACTATTTTATAAGAGTACATTGAGAACATCAAAGGATGTGTCATAAACATGGGTAATAGCATTTGGGGGTTATAGAAATAAAGTGTGGGAATAGTGGTCATGAAGTAATGAGAGTTACTTCTATAAGAGTTATGAACATGGAGGAGGTGAGACATAATGGTGAAGAGTAGTGGGCGGAACTACATGGACATCCACATTAATATATTTCATAACACTCCCCCTTGGGTGTCCATAGATGATGTGTCTCGTTAAAACCTTACTAGGAAAAACCCAGTAGGAAAAAATCCTAGTGAAGGAAAAAGAGTACACATATCTTGTAATACGCATTACTTGCTGCCTCCTTAAAAACCTTGCAAGGAAAACCCACTGGGACAAAACCTCGGCTAAGGGAAAAAGAGTACAGCGGGTATTATACTCCCCCTGATTAAAATATCACTTAATTCGCGGAGATGACGCATCCCAATCTTGTTACCAACTTCTCAAATGTCGAGGTTGGTAATGCTTTAGCGAACATCCGTCAAATCATCAATCGAGTGTATTTGTTGAACATCTCACCATTCTGTTGAAGATTATGTTTGAAAAAAAAAAAAAAAAACTTTGACGAAATGTGTTATGTTCTGTCTCCTTTCATATATCCCTCTTTCAATTGAGCTATGCAAGCTTCGTACAATATTGTTGAAACCTTCATTTTCAAATAAACATCATACTATTGCAAAATGTGCTGAGTTATTGATCTCAGCCAAACACATTCCTGACTTTCTTTGTAAGTAGGTATCACCTTGGTAGGACTTGAATAAGTATCAATAACTGACTGCCACATAGAACGTCATAATGTGGTAGTATTCTTACATGCAAATCGGTAACTCGCTTGATGAACAAACTTCATGAATAATAAAAATAATGCTTAGCATTTTACATAACCAACAAAACCTTGATAATATTTGTTAGGATAAACAAATCTATATCAATAATATTTTCTGCAGTATGCAATGCAATATACTCATTATTATCATGAAGTCAACATGATGTTTAATTATATTTAGCGACATCACAATCATTGGGGTACCCAATGGAATCGATTTAACCTATATAAAGATTTATCGAAGCTTTATTTTCGTAAACCTTAAATGGTTCAAACCAATTAAATCCCTACGAATTTTCTTTCATTGTCTATATAACCATATTGACAACAATTAATCATACGCATTCAAAATTTTCATAAATTGCCAGACTGATAGGAAACCCTATTGCATCCACCACAGGAGAATACATACGTCTCCACACAATAATGTCAGGACTTTTGCGAAAAACCTTTATGCCACAAGGCACAAGCCTTATTTTATATTTACGATTTTATTTCTCATTTTACTTTTCGCACAAGAACCCATTTGTACCCCACTGACATTATACCTTGAGGTCCTTGGACTATAAATCCAAAACATCACTTTTCCAAGTTAAACAAAACATACTTGAACTACGTATTTTATTTGGCCAATCATTATATCTGTCCACATCCTTTGACAGATTTGAATTCAAGATCCTCATCACTATTATAATGTTGAGTGCTATATTATTTCAAGATACCGCCGACGGTCATTTGATATCGGTTCCAATGTGACATAAATTATAGAGATCTCTTCATTTTCCCTCATTTTCAGTTACCTGAACCTATCCCAAGGTTTTATGAAGTGTTATGTCGTGGTGCTCTTTAAAGCGCTTGCCTCACTATATGACGATTTTAATCATTTGCTCCTCTCGTTCATCTAGGAGTTTTATCTTTGGAATCGATCAGTCTATCGCCATAGACTCTGTCCTTTAAAGACTTTAATTCTAACTGGAGCATTTCCAACTGAAATATAATATTCACTTTTGGGTCAGTTAATGCATCTGGCAGTTAATTTGAATTATGTTTTCAACGAGGATCATACTAGTGATAATTCATTACATATACCTTATTTTACGACCGCTTATCATCCCTCCCCCTAATGTTAGGAAATCTAACATTTACCTCCCGACCTTATTTGGGGACCTATCTTTGTGCGTTGTGGTGGAGCAATTAAATCATATACCGCACATTTAAATTTTTAGATGGAAATTATTTGGTTCCTGATCTTGAACTAATTGTAATAGGGGAACTTATTATCACTTGTTGGCTTGATGCGTACAAGTGCTGCTACATATTAAATAACATATCTCATCCCAAATTTCTTCTTAGGAGTTTTATTTTCATAACCAATTGTTTAGCTATAATTGGAGGCATACAATTTCTGCTAAACCAACTTGGATATATACCAACATTATCAACATGATTTCATAGTTTGGAACTGTGCTCTTCAAATAACAATTTGAGCAAACAATCTTGCAAAAACCAAATTGCAAGTTGACACCAAATGCACATGTGACCATCACATAGATGCATCTATTAAAACCATATAATAGTAAACTGGTCCACATGGCAGGTGATTGGGCCTATATATATATATATATATATATCACCTTTAAGACATACCACAATCTTTATGACGTACTAAAAGTACGTGCCTGACCATTGACCTTTGATGTCAAAACAATTTCCTTTTCTCTCAAGCCTTCCGTAGAGGTGAGTTGTGCGGTATCTATTCAACCATGTATGAGCACGATCTTATCCATAATGTATTCACATTTCACTTTCAAAATGGGCGAGCATTCACAGCTTATCACAAGTCACATTTTCTTCAAATCACCATATATAAATTGTAACCTCTAACATTTATGTAAAATATATAAACTTTTATTATCCAGCAACATTCCTTCGTTGTGGTAGTGATGATAAATAAATTGTCAAAGTAGAAATATGTCTACCATGAGAAGTCCAATAGATCTGCACAAATAGGTTAGTAACAACGAATAATATAGGCAAAAGTCATAGATATCCCCCTAAACTTTACCACATTTTCCTCATGGTTACCTAAACCGGGGGTTGTACCTATTGACTACCTAAACTACCCTGAATTTATACCACATAAGCACCTTTTGGCCTTTTTTTAATTACACTTGGGCTCGTGTATATACGCCTCGATGACGTGTACTTTAGCTCCATTTAATGCCTTCCACGTGGAAAATAAAATCCACGTGGGTTTTTTTTTTTTTAAAAAAACGGGTTCCTAATGTAAATGGGCCTACCACTAACCTAATTCCCATTTTTGCTCTTCTCTCTCTCCCCGACCCGTCTCTCTCGCACCGCGACATCATCGACGGTGAGCATCACCGTCGATTAAAGGTGTTTTGAGGATAATATCTTACGTGTAAGTATCTTAAACCTTTGTATCTCTCTAGATTAGTTGTTAATCGTGTTCATAATGGTTGTTTAATCTTGCTAAGGTTTTACTTTATGAGATTATTTTAGTTTTTTTGGTGTTTGTTTAATATTCCGTCCCTTTCCATTACTATATTTGTAGTGTAGTAGTCGTTTCTTGGTGGTGAGTGGGATTAGAAAGTTAGTATATTCCGTCCCTTTCCGTTCCCTTTCCGTTACTATATTTGTAGAAAGTTAGGTTTTTAATTTCCAGATTTGGGGTTATGTGTTTGAGAATATTTCCTGCTCCATTTCTGTAAAATATGCCTTAAAAGTGTGCCCTTTTGGTAATTTTGCTGAAATTAAATCATTTTGTGTTTTTTTTTTCTAGGTTTACCTTACTAATTGACCATGGAGGAGGTCATATTTACACACATTCACTACGGTAGGACCTTTGTAGAAATCCTGACCCTAATTACCATTCCCTTTTAGTGCCAATCATTAGGTATATCGAGAAAGACTACTTTTCCCTAATGGAATTGCTTTATTATACTAGAGAATTAGGCTATTTATCAGTTGATGGTTTTTTTTTACCAAGATGCAAATACTAGAGAATTCAATGTTATTGAGTATGACAGACATCTACTGGACCTAATAAAAGACCTAAAAAATGAGGACCCCTCTTATGTATATGTCCTTCATTCATTGGATACTGCCTTGGCTGAAACTGATGGGCCTGTTGGTCTCTTAAAAGGCCCAGATGTTTCTTCTAGTCCAACTAGGTCATCAAAAGGGGTTGGGGCTGCTGATAACTTAGATAAAGAGGATGTTAGGGTTGTTGCTGATAACCTAGATCACGAGGGTGTTTGGTCTGCTTATGATAGCCTAGATTAGAAAGGTGTTGGGGTTACTCCTGAGTTTATATATGGGGCTGCTAGTGACAAGTTAAGTGAAGAAGAATCTAATATATCTGATTGTGTGAGTAGTGATTCAGATCTAGGAGAAATACCACCAGAAGATGGGTCAGATATAGATAAGGAGTTGAGAGCTATTAGACAAGAAAGAAGAAGTAAACAAATAAAGAAAAAAAAGGTTGTTGCAACTCAAGAAATTCCAGTTGGAGAGGCTGGTGGTATAGATAGAGGGTTTGAGGATATTGGGAAAAATAAGTCTAACAAATATGCTGGGAAATTAGGTGGAGATGAGGAATATATTGATAGCTCTGACTGCTGGAGTGAAAATAGTGAAGAACAACTTGATGTAGATGCTGTAAGGGGGTAGATTTACCTTCTAGAAGGAAAAACAAAAAAGTTAGGTATGATGAAGATTGTGAGGTGGCTGTTTTTGAGCTTGGAATGGTATTTGATGGTGTAACACAATTTAGAAAGGCTCTAGCAGACTATGCTGTAGAATATAGGAGGCAGTTGAAGGTAAGACCAAATGATAGCCATAGGGTGAGGGCTAAGTGTAAAAATACCAAGTGTAAGTGGGTGTTGGCAGCTAAGCTTGATAGGGTCACATGTGATTTTAAGGTGATTACCTATCATCCCATTTACAAGTGTATTCCTTTGAACAAAACCAAGATATGCACTTCTAAACTAATAGCAAGGAAGTTCAAGGACAAAATTGTTTCTCAACTTTACATAAGGATATGGGAAATTCAGGAATTGGTAAGGGACAGCTTGGTCTTTATGTTGGTAGGACTGTTTGCCACAGGGAAAAATAGAGGGTTATGATAGAAAATATGGGTGACTGGAATTTGGAATTTTCCAGATTATGTGACTATGCTGACATGATCAAGCAAACCAATCCAGGAAGTAGTTGTTGGGTTAAAATTGATAAGGAGACTGAACCTGGGAAAAACTTTTTTGTGTACTTCTATGTGTGCTTCCAGACATTTAAGCAAGGCTGGTTGGATGGGTGTAGAAAAATAATAGGATTCGATGGTTGTTTTCTGAAAGGAGCTTGTAAGGGTGAGCTATTAGTAGCTGTGGGCAAGAATGGGAACAACCAAATGTATCCTATTGCCTGGGCAGTGGTGGATACAGAGACTAAACATAGCTGGAATTGGTTCATAAAGTACTTGATTGCTGATCTGAATTTGGGAAATGGTGAAGGGTTGACTGTAATGTCAGACATGCAAAAGGTACCATTTCTGTTCCATTTAATTAAAATTTCAGTTTAGTAGAGGACATTTCAGTATGTTTAACTTTTTTTTTTTTGGTACTTTGCACACTTTTGGAAGAGACTTATTCCTGTCTTATTGGAGCTGCTGCCAAATGCTGAGACAAGGAGATGTGCTAGACATGTTTGGAGTAATTGGCACAAAGATTGGAGAGGAGAAGAAAGAAGGAAGCAGTTTTGGAGATGCTCTAAGGCTAGCTTTGAAGTCAAGTTTAAAGAGGAGATAGATAAAATGGCCAAATTGGGTAAGACCAAGATAATGGAGGATTTTGTGCATTATGTGCCTTTTACTTTTTGTAGGGCATATTTCAAGTTTCATTCCAAGTGTGATGTTGTGGAAAATAGCATGTGTGAGACTTTTAATTCTTGGATCTTAGCTGCTAGACATAAATCTATTATCACCATGTTAGAGGAAATTAGGCATAAAATGATGAATAGGCATGTAGACATGATCAAATTTGCTGAAACTTGGATTGATGATATTACCCCTATGGCAAGAAGAATATTGGAAGAGAACAAGGAGTTGTCTAATAGGTGTCATGTTCAATGGAATGGGGTTCATGGTTTTGAAATTAGAGATGGTGGGTTCACATTTGTTGTCCACTCGGATAAGAAATATTGTGACTGTAGGCTGTGGATGTTAAGGGGTGTTCCTTGCCCTCATGCTGTTTGTGCTTATTATTACTTGAATCAAGATCCTGATGCACATGTAGAGCATTGATATAGGAAGGAAACATTTCTTAAGGCTTAGAGTCACTTCATCCAACCTATTACCAATATGAGGATGTGGCCTAAGACTACAAACCCATCAATAGAGCCTCCAGTGCCAAGAAAAATGCCTGGGAGACCAAAGAAGAAAAGAATGAAGGATAAAGATGAGCCAAAGAAATATGGAAAGCTGTCAAAGAAGGGTGTGAAGATGACTTGTTCATTTTGCAAACAAGTTGGCCATAACAAGACTGCCTGTGGAAGAAGAGTAAGTACAATTGAATTTGTCATATTCTTAACTTTAGTTTGTTACATATAAGTCTCTAATTTTCATCCCATTGTTTCTGTTTGGTAGCATGGAATGGGTGGTCCTTCTCAACCAATACCCTCAACTGAAAGGCAAGGAAGTCAATCTCAACCAACTCCACCAACTCAATCCAGTTTTGTTTGTAATGACACAAGTTCTGTGACAAGAGATGCCCAAATTGTTGCTCCAACACCAGCAGTAAGTATATCTTGTAAACGTTATTTACATCTTCATTTAAATTGTACAATTTATACACTTTGGATCATTTATATTTTTAATTATGTAATATAGTCTAGAACGAAGAGTCCTGCATATCCAACTGCTAGTTCACAATCAAGCTCAATTTGTGGTGACACAAGGGCTGTGCCAGTAGCTCCACAAAAGAGGGCTCAAGTTGGAGCTGGCAGGGGAAGGGGCAGAAAAAAATTCACAAATGCAAGAGGGGTACCATT
The DNA here is from genome assembly GCF_019175385.1 of Lycium barbarum. NCBI lineage: Eukaryota > Viridiplantae > Streptophyta > Magnoliopsida > Solanales > Solanaceae > Lycium > Lycium barbarum. The sequence continues at coordinate 27,199,233 of NC_083347.1, forward strand.
TGTGAGTGCAAGAGAAGACTCTTCTTCAGGTCAATTGCCACCATTATCAGGCCACAAAAGGGCATATACTACTGCTGGTTTTGCTGCAGCTATTGGAAATAAAAGTAGGCCTACAACTGGTTTTGGTGTATACTCTAATCCTGTTACTGGAGCACAAGTCTTTAATGTAAGTTCACTTTATGATTTGCCTTTATCTTTGTTCAACACAATTTGCTAATGTTTCACATTTTAATTAAAGCCTGGTACAACAAGTGAGAGGGTTCTACATGGTGCAACAAACTTGAAGAGTGCTTCACCAAAAAATATTGATATTGGTTATAAAGCTCGTGGACTGAAATGGCAAGGAAAAGATGCAATCACCACATCATAACTATCCCGATTGAGAGCCAACAAGAGAAACCAAAAGGCTGCATCAGAAGCAACCAGATCTTCAGCAAAAGGAAGCTCCAACAAGTAGTTAATGTAGGAAATTTGTCACATTTAGAGTATTTGAAACAATGTCTTTAGTATATGTAAACTGCAGCAGTGCTGTCTTGCTAGACTTATTATTATGCATTACTGTTGTGCCAATGACATTAGCAATGGTACTCTTCGATTTGTGCTAATCAAATTTGTGCCAATACTACTCTTCAATTTATGCCACTGAGTCAAACATGCACGGGGCAGATCAATAGGATTGGAATATAGGCAGCCGTGGCAGTTGTGCCATTTCAAGACAATAAATTTCCTCAAAATACTCAACAACCAAATAAATGGGACGGTTGGAGTCAAATACAACCGATTAGCCTATAAATCAAACACCACATCGGGTGAATTCAATTCACTTCATTGAATTCACCCCATCCAACTTCATCCAATCCACTTAATCTTCCATTTCAACTATCTATAAAACGCACTAACTTCATCCCCATTCTCTTCATCCCATTCAAATTATCCCATTCACTTGTTAAAATAAGTTCATTCAACCTCAAAAATGTTGGCATATTTCGAGAAGAAATTAACACGGTCATACGTAGAAAGTGATGATTTCGTAGGTTTAATTTAGCATCCATGTTTCATTTGCTATTTTTATTGCAATAGTTTAGTAATTTTTCATGTTTTGTTTTTCCAGGTGCTTCCTACTAATATTCTTGATGTTCTACCAACCAAAATAACTCATGCCGTTGTTGCTTATGGAGAAAAACGTTACACTATGACCTACAAAATTGGAAAACACGTGCGCCTCTGTCTCAGGTGTAAAGACTTTCTAGAATCCGAGCAATTGACAGAGGGAGATACACTGTGTATTTGGGTCTGCGAGTGTAAGTGCCGGGAGGGCATAGGATTCGATGTTCAAAAGAAGGAAGAGGAAGAGGTCATAGTTGTTGACTAGGTCTCTATTTTGTTTTCTATGTATGATGCTAGCATTTTAATGAACAATTGCTATGTCTCTTTGCTGATTTATATTCATGTCATATTTGCGACTAATTCACAACGCCAAACACAAGCCAAGTAATTCACAAAATCTAATAACCAAAACATTACTACAAACATAGAAGAAAATCTTTGTAGGAACATTACAAACAGTAACTAGGAAACAATTAGACTACCCAAAGATAATTTTTGCAAGTAAAAAACATAGAACAACAACGACAAGCCTGTTGAATTTGACTTTTGCACAGTCTCTCTCTTCCTTAATTTCCTTCAATTTTTGTTTCAATGAATCATACTTGCCTCCAAGTTCCTTCATTTTATATTTCAATGTATCCCTATCTTCTTCAACCTCTTTAAGATTCTCCTTCAAAAGCTCAACCTCTGGAGATGGATCAATCCATTTAAAATAGCCACATCCACCCTTATCCTACATAAAAGTAAAAGAAAATTATGAACACAACAAATCCGAAAAAATGGCCGAAAATCAAATTTCCAAAAATTAAAATTTTAAAATAGGTGCTCACTTTTGGCATCTTGAAACCAAAGAATCTACAACCTGGGTTGTTAACTGTTCTCGAAGTTCTTACATTACAAGAATTACCACAATTACAAATAACATTTTCATCTATAATCCCTGAATTTTGTGACATTGCTATGAAGAAGAGAGAACCAAAACAGAAATAAGAGACAATACAACCAGCAACAACTATAAATCAAGAGACAAGGACGAAAAAAATTGAACTGAAACAAGAGAGAGAAACGGGGGAGAAAGGAGGAGAAAGGGGAGAGAGAAACGGCTGAGAAAGGAGGAGAAATGAGAGATTTTGGAATTTTTGGAATTGGGGTTATTAAAAAAAATGGGTACGTTGGAGTTTCCATATAAGCAACAACACAACCCTTCACGCGCCCAATTTGCGTGCAGCACACACGAGCTGCCATGTAGGCAAAAGGTGCTTATGTGGTATAAATTCAGGATAGTTTAGGTAGTCAATAGGTACAACCCCCGGTTTAGGTAGCCATGAGGAAAATGTGGTAAAGTTTAGGGGGATATCTATGACTTTTGCCAATAATATATATAAGAAAGCCAAAGAAGAATATCTGATCCTTATGTAAATACTTTTTGCTAATTCCGCAGACTATAAGATAACATAAAGCAAATCTCACCTTATATATTCAGTAACCATAAGTGGTTCTGAAAACTTATGCATGTTAATCACAAAGTGATGTGTTTATTCCATTTGTGAACTTTATTAGTAGTTCAAATGAGCCTTTTCTACAAGTATTATTATGGTAACATATACACAAGGGAAAAATAGTACTGCACAAACTCAAACTGGCATTCATGCTATCAATTGACAGTCAAAATTGATATAGCACACTAAGGTGCTTAATTGCCTATGTAACAGTGGTTAGAAGGAAATCTAGGCCTGGAAATATAATGTAAGCAATTGATCCATTTAAAAATTGATGAATTACAGATTGAAGAAGATGAATCTATGCGAAGAGAGACGTATGAGAAATATGAGAACTTGTATATTCAATTAGCTTGTGTGAACTGATGTACAATGATCAATATATAGATGAGGTAGTTATAGATGAGGTAGTTACTCATTAACCTCCACGATTAACTAACTATCCATCTAACTACACGTGATTAACTTAACCTGATGAGTTAGGATAACTAACTTATGGATAACTAACTAACTTGTACAGTTGGAAGGGTATAACTGCCTTTCATACACTTTAACTAGTTTCTGTATATCAGGTGTATATCACCTGTATATTCGCATTAGGTAACACTCCCCCTCAAGCTGGGAGGGGTGAGTATATTCAGCATCCATATCTTGCTCTTTAGGTACTCATGTTGAACTTGGATAACCCTTTAGTAAGAAAATCAGCTGGTTGTTCATCAGTGGAAATATACTGAGTAGTAACTAACTTTTGCTGAATTTTTTCTCTGACGAAATGGCAGTCGAACTCGATGTGTTTTTGTCCTTTCATAATATACTGGGTTGGCTGAAACTGTATGGTTGATTTACTATCTGAAGATGGTTACAGGTTGGACAATGTTGGTTCCAATCTGCTTTAACAGTCCTAGTAACCAAACTAACTCAGTTACTGTAGTGGTAAGGCTTCTATATTCAGCTTCTACAGAGCTTCTAGACACAGTAGTCTGTTTCTTGGATTTCCAAGACACCAATGAGTCCCTTTTTGATGAAAAAACATGTGACTGATTTTCTTATGAATGGGCAAGCAGCCCAGTCAGCATCACAATAAGCAGTGACTATGTTGTTTTGTCTGTTGGATAATAATATCCCTTGTCCTGATTGATTCTTGATGTATTTCACCACCCTTAATGCAACATCCATATGAGACTTCTTGGGTGCTTGTAAGAATTGACTTAGTGTTTGTACTGAGAAGGTTATATCTGGTCTTGTGATTATTAGATACAGGAGTCTGCATATCAATTTTTGGTAAGCTTCTTGGCTGGCTATGGGATCCTTTTCCTATTCCAATGTAGTTGTTTCCCTGATGTGGGAGTCATACTCTATAGATGTGAGTTTGATATTTGTATCCATAAGAGTTTGCACTGGTTTTGCTGCAGTTAATCCTGCTTCTGAGATTAGTTCAAGTGTATACTTCCTCTGATGCATGGTGATTCCAAGTTCTGATCTTGCAAACTTTATTCCTAAAACGTACTTTAATTCTCCAAAGTCCTTCATTTTAAAAGCCTTTTGTAGTGAAACTTTTGTTTCTTCAATTTCTTGCAGACCGTCTCCAGTTATAAGCATATCATCTACATAGACTAGTCCTATAATAATCCCTTGAGTGGTTTTTCTGAAGAATAAAGAATATTGACTTATTTTGAATCCAAAACCAATTAAAGCCTCACACAACTTAGCATTCCACTGCCTTAGGGCTTGTTTAAGTCCATACAAGGATTTCACAAGTCTGCACACCACATTCTCCTCCTGACTTTTGAATCCTTGAGGCATGTCCATGTAGATCACCTTGAAGAAAGGCATTATACACATCTATTTGGTGTATATGCCATCTCTAAGATTCAGCTAATGCCAACACACTTCTCACTATTACCATCTTGACCACTGGTGAAAATGTTTCCTGGTAGTCTATGCACTCTTTTTTACTATATCCCTTTGCAACTAGCCTAGCCTTGAACCTTTCAACATCAACATTTGCCTGGTATTTGACTTTGTATATCCATTTGCAACCTATAGTAGACTTTCTTGAGGGCAGTTTTACTAAGTTCCATATGTTATTGTTCTATAGTGCATTGATTTCTTCTTGCGTTGCCTTTATCCATCTAGGATCCTTTGCAGCATCAGCATATCTTGTTGGTTCGGATATGCTAGAGAAAGCAGACAAATATAATTGATACTTTGGTTTGATTTATTCATAACTAATGTACTTGTCTAAACTATATGGCACCTTTGTGTGTATGTTGAGAGATACAAAATCTTTCATCCAAATAGGAGGTTGTTTCCCTCTAGTTGACCTTCTTTCAACTACAGGTTGTTGGTGTATCATATGATCTTGGACTTGTGATTGTTGTTGTGCATTGAGATCTGGAACTGATGGTTGTGGTTGAGGTGGAGCTGGATTTTGAGGTATTTGTGGTTGTTGTTGTTGGATTATAGGGTTGTGTGAAACTTCAGTTGGTATAATGTTATTCATCACAGGAATGTTGTCAGTATATGCATCAGTAGGTAGATCAGCATTGTTGTTGAACTGAATAAAACTAGGATTCCACTCTTCATCATATGAGCCTGAAGGATTATGAATAAAAGGAGGATCCACTGTTGTTGTCTTTCGAAATGGAAATACTGTCTCATTGAAGATAACATCCCTATTTACAAAGAAGGCTGAATTAGCTAAGTCAAATAGTACATATCCTTTCTGCAAGTCTGAGTATCCCATAGGAATAAATGCTTTAGTTCTAGACATGAGTTTATCATGTTGATTAACTATTTTTGCATAACACAGGCAACCTAGTATCTTTAAGTGATGAATAGTAGGTTTTTTCTTGTATAACTTCTCATATGGTGACTTAAAGTTAATAGCAGAATTAGGTAAACTATTTATCAAATAACATGCAATAAGTACACAATGTCCCCAAAATTTGATTGGTATGTTTGCTTGAAACCTTAGTGCCCTATTCACCTCAACTATATGCCTATGTTTTCTTTCAGCTACACTATTTTGCTGGGTGTATACACACATATAGTCTGATGTATAATCCCATATTGTTTAAACAAAGTGTCACATACAGTGTTAAGGAATTCAGTTCCATTATCAGTACTTACTATTTTTACAGACTTAGTAAATTGAGTGATCACATATTGCAGAAAATACTTTAATGAAACACAGAAATCAGATTTTTATTTGAGTAGAAATAACCATGTATATATCTATAATAGCCATATTCAATTGTCAAGAAGTATTTATTTCCATCATAAGTGGCAACCTTATAAGGTCCCCACACATCTATATGAATCAGATCAAATATACTATTACTCTTGATACTGTTAGAAGGAAAAGGTAGTCTTATTTGTTTAGCACAAGGACAAACTGAGCAGTTGATAATTTTTTCCTTAATATGCTGCACACTAATAGCAAACAGTTTATTTAAAACTACAGATAAAGTGTGTCCTAGTCTCTTATTCCAGAGATTGATATCTATATCCATTTTGTAGGTTGTTGAAGAAGAATGATGAGCTGTTACTAGATTGACTAGTTGAATGTCATTGTGATTCAGCAAAAGATATAATCCATTGTCCACTTTACCAATCTCCTTCACCCTCTCAGTGAAGAGATTCTGAAAAAGGAAAAAGTCAAAGAAAGAAGCAAAATATTGCATTTCTTTAGTAATTTTTTACACAGCTAGTAAGTTATATTTGAATTGAGGGACATAGAAGACATTAGTGACAGTGCTTCTTTTAGATATAGTACTTGCACCTGTGTGCGTAACTTGAGTTACTTTACCATTTGGTAGATGCACTCTATGAGGACACACAGATTTAGTTATTGTTGCTTTATCTAGCAACTCAAGATCAGATGCCATATGATTTGATGCTCCTGTAATGGATTGTATCGTGCTATCATAAACATTGACTCAGCTATACCTGCTACATCATTTGATGTAGTGGAAGCAGTTGCCACATTTACACTTGCTGAAGCATTTCCAATGCTTGTGAAGCTGCCTTGGCTCAGCATTTGCACAATCTGATTGTACTGGTCTCTAGTAAATGGTACATTTCCTTGCTGAGTCTGCATACCCACTATGTTAGTCTGATCTGGTGCATAATGACCATAGCCAAGCACTTTTTGTCCCATATCTTGCACGCCTTGAAATTGAGACACAACACCACTTTATTCAGCTGACACCTGATAAGTAATAGTACCACTTGGTGCATTACCAGTCTTCCTGAACTTGAAGTCAGGTGGACAGCCAATTACGTTGTAGCAATTTTCTTTACTATGTCCTTTGATATTGCATATATCACAAAATAGATTAAAATTCCTCTTAAACCTCTGATTTCCATTTTGATGACCAAAGTTTCTATTGACATGATTCCTATTTTGTGAACCATAGACCCTGCCATCATTATTCCCAGACTGAGTACCATAACTCCTATTTTCATTATTTCTAGTATACACTGTGCCATACTCAGAACCATGGCCTAAGCGTAACACGACACTCGGTGCCTAACTGCATGTGACCGAGCGAACCCATGGCTGACTGGATAAACATGTGATATCAAAACATGCTATCAATAAAGGAATAATACTAACACATGCTGATCTACTAAACGTCTGCTATAGATCAAATACGGAATTATCTTTTGAGTTTAAAACAGCTGAAATGAGTGCCAACAAGGCTACATATCAAAATCTGCTAATGTTTGTCTGACTGCACTATGTCTATGAAGCCTCTAAAGAAATACTGAAAGAGTAATTGTCTAATAAGCTGTAATGACTGGATAGCTAACAACGCCCCGAAGGAAACTGGGGCTCACCAATAGCTGATACGAGCAAGTCCCAGCTAGCTGAATCGTCAATCTGTATATCATTTCCTGCATCGCGAGATGCAGGGCCCCAAGCAAATAAAAGGGACATCAGTACATTTGAATTGTACGAGTAAATAAAGCAAACTGAAAGAAAGAACTATAAGTACTGAAACTGAAACTGAGACTGATAACTGAACTGAACTACATAGGAAAGTAAGGATCTGAAATACTTCCTGTATTCTGAATGAAGAATCACCTGTATAACTATAAATATAAACTGTGTCCTAGGGCCCAAATAAATGTGCACAAAAGAATCATCTGTATAACTATAAATATAAACTGTGGCCTCAGGCCCAAGCAATACGTATGCATAAACTGTGGCCTAGGGCCCAAAAATACAGATAAAGGTGTTCAACATAAAACAATTTACAAGACTGAGATTGGCTATAGCTGCTAGTATGATTACTGTTTCTGATTATGGAACTTAAGCAAATAACTAATTTTACACTAACTGAGACTCATGTGATGTCAATACATAAGTCTATAATGATTACGTACCGAGTTCATGATATTCACAATGATCACCATGAACGAATTATGAAACTATGACCCTAAAAGATAGCAGTTCTACAACTATTCAAGAAACTAAGGCTAAACTGTATTTTGAGTCAAATTACTAATAAGCATGTAAAATAAGGCGTAGGGAGAATCATAAACGGTCCCTAACGTAGATAGTTAGCCCCACATATCTTAAATGCTTCACAACTCACAATAAAAGTCTAAACTTTGAAAAGAATCCCAAAAACTTGTGTCTCAAACCTTGAATATGGGTTTTCTTAAAAATCCTAGGTTAAGAACAATGATTTCTCATTTAATATTCATGAATATATGTTAGAATTCACTTGGAATGATTAGAATAGACTTACCTTAGTGTATTCTAATGGCAGGGAGAGAAGAACTTTGTACTAGGGCTTGAAGAATGTGAAAAACTGATTTTTAAAAGCTAAGTGTTGTATTTATACAAGTCCTGGCTCTTCCCTAGGCCTTGCTTCGTGAGAATTTAGATAGCCAGGCCATCTGGGTGCGCTAAAAACTAGTAAAGTGAGGCCAAAGGCGAGGATTTTGGCGAGCCTAATTTCTCGCCTCGTCTGCCTTCCTCACCTTGCGAGGACTTTGGCGAGCCCGGACTGCTCTCAGTAAAACGACAATAACTTTTTGTAGAGATGTCTGATTAACCTCCATAATATACCATTGGAAAGGTACTTAAAAGGGATACAACTTTCATATTTTACATTTTCTCAAATTATTAACATATTTTCACTAAATCGGGCTAGAAGGCAGACCAAACGAAAACTTAACCGATTCTATCGAATCTGAGCACCCCTCTATTAGCCATTTTGAGACGATCATATCTCCTTGATCAAGACTCAGATTGGCCTGATCCTTATATGTCTGGAAAGGTATTTCTATGTACTATAACTTTTATTAAGGAACCTTTTACAAATTCTCAACGAATCAGGGGGTTATGGGTGCCTGAATTAGGCTTGTCAACCACTTTCGTAATACGTACAAACTTTTAAATTTTTCGCTGAAACTCTAACGATACGGTTCTAACCTTAATTCTAAGATACCGGATGTAATACATTGTCACATCAAAGTTTCCTGATGCACCAGCTGGTCCAGCACCTAGTATACTAGTAGAAGCAATTATAGACTTTTGACTTTCATCACTCACAACCATTGCATATGCTTGATCAATAGAAGGTAATGGGGTCATTAATAGGATTTGGCTTCTAGCCTGAGAGTATGAATCATTCAAGCCCATAAAGAACTGAAACAATTTCAACTTCTATAAATGTAGTATGTAATCTTTAGACTTGTGACAAGTACATCTAGGGGCTGGAACTAATGCTTCAAACTCCCATAAATTTTTCAGTCTTGAAAAGTAATCAGACACAGAATTTGTTCCTTGAACCAGAGTTGCTATTTCCTTATGGATATTAAAGGTTCTTGAACCATCTATCTTTGTAAACCTTTCTTGTAAGTCTAACCAAACAGACCTAGCATCTGAAGCATACATGATTCCCCCTAATAATTGTTTTGACACAGAATTCATTAACCATGATAAGACAGTAGCATTTACATGTTCCCAGTGATCCCACATAGACTCTGTGGGCAGATGATAATTTTGATTGCACTTCTACTTATACGCCCACCAACTTCCCGTTCAGAAATCTGAATCCTATATGTGGGGCCTGGAAAAGATTCGGAGTTAGTATTTCTTTGTCTTATCCAAGCCGGAGATTAAGACTTCGATTTTGTTTCCTATTCCTCATTAGTGGGGCATAATAGCTCGTTTACCCGTCGCTTGCTTCATTCGTAGAGCTTCCTCTTGTTCACAGCAAAGAGAGCAGAGGAGGAAAGAGCGTAAACTCGACGGGTATTTTTCTTTATTACATGAACCATCAACTAACCCAAACTTTTTTCTAGCAACCAAAGCACTTCTCATAGATCGATACTAGATAATATAGTTTTCAATACTTGTTAGTTGGAATGATATGATTTGTATGCCACTAACATCTGAAGAATGCAGATACAAGGGATGAAGGTAATCGATTCCTGCAACTTGCTGGCCATTGGTTTCCCTTGATCCAGTTTATTGTGTTGATGGAACAGTTTCTCCTATACTTTCATGATCGAGGTTAGTCATTTTCTTGGTTCAAGAATGTGAATTGTAGTGGAAGTAAAAAGATTCAGAAATTTATTTGAGACAGAAGAAGGATTAAACCAGAAGTAGACAAGAAGCAGAATAAGAGTAGTAGAAGAAGAAGAAGATCATGAACTTTGAACGAATTCCATACTCAAAGCTCTGATACTTGGATGAATTACAGATTGAAGAAGATGAATCTAAGAGAAGAGAGATGTACGAGAAACATGAGAACTTGTATATTCAATTAACTTGTGTGAACTGATGTACAATGATCAATATATAGATGAGGTAGTTACTCATTAACCTCCATGATTAACTAACTATCTATCTAACTACATGTGATTAACTTAGCCTAATTAGTTAGGATAACTACCTAACTTGTACGGCTGGAAGGGTATAACTGTCCTTCATACACTTTAACTAGTTTATGTATATCAGGTGTATATCATTTGTATATTCACATTAGCTAACAAAAATACACCAATTGTTACGCTGAAGAAAACTTAAGTATCCAATAAATTATGTTTAGATGATATTTATTTAAATATCCATGAAGCAATACTACTTGATGCATAAAAAATTAGAGAATAAGGATTAAATCTCGTGGGCATGTCAAGAGCCTTATTTTGTAGACATTTACTATATATGATAAGGATAACTGCCGAAAGTAAAATTATTTTATCAATTTACCTTATTTTATCTACAACAAGAGTTAGAAAACATACCAGGACTCCAAAGTAAACATGTGGTTTTGTATCCATCGACCAATACAACTTAAACCTTCATGAAAGGCTTCTCCAGACACAATAGGCATGCAACATATGACCTCAACTACGATCGGCTTTACAAAATCCGTGGAAAAATAGTTATTATCGCAAATAGATAAATTTCGATTACACAAAAATTGAATAAATAAGGTATGGGCTTCTCTCCATTTCTACTCTTTTCATTTTCCCTAAGTTCCTGCTTAGATGAGAGACACATGTCATAGTGTCACGCCCCAAAACCCACCCTAGACGTGACCGGCATCTGACGTCATGAACAACATCGGAAGAACCTAAATGACACAATAATAACACTTGAACCCGCCAGGTTCAATATTCGCTTCCAACAGTTTACAAAAAAATAAATGTAACAAATCATGAATATATGAATTAAATCAGCAGAAGTCTTCATAATTTAAATGATTCAACCAAACATGATAGTATGCCCGAAAGAGTTAAACAACAACTCTTCTTCTACCCACATTCAAATGTATACCAAGGAGCTTCTAAGAATAAGGAATAAATGTCGAACTCATCGGGACGCAGCCCGGAAACTAATATAAATAAATGGAATTAAATAAATAGGGTGTCCCACAAATGAATGTTTGGGCTCACCAAATCAGCAGCAACCGCAAGTCCTTCCTAAACGCCCGGAGTATCAAGAACCTGCTCCTCACCGTTACCTAACATACCATAAAAAACAACAATGGTATGCCTGAGTACTTCGTACTCAGTGAGTGCCTCGGGAACAACAAGTAATATGAAAATAAAGTACAATAATACATAAAGAAATTGGTCCTGAAAATCATGTGAAACCAATGTAAGAACTGTTATTCAGTTTGTGCATCTCAATAAGAATTATCAAAACCGATTATAAGGCCTCTTATCAAGGTACAACTTCAAATATGCCTTTCAATTGATCATAATTAACAACAACAATTCCATGAGAAAATCAGGATATCACACATGCAATTACAAGTCCAAGAATCAAGCACATTGAAGGGGTGACCGTAGAGGTTCCCTTGTCACAGCGCACCACACCGGAATATGAAATTATCGGTGGCTATCCTTCCTCCCGAATCGCTAGGTATTAACCGTAGTCCGGTTAGCGAACCCGGTAGTGGCCACTCTTCCTCCCGAATGGCTAGGCAATTACCACACTAGGATTCATAGTGGCTACCATCCCTTCCGAGTAGCTAGGCCAAACACAACATAGTTCACAGCATAGAAGCCGATTAACAATTTGTTTCATAGTAGTCACACCATCAATTAACATTAAAGTTCATTATGTCATTACGAAAATCCATAGTTTCATAGATAATCTTGAAGATGTTTCTACTTCTTTCAACAAGATTTCATTTGTCATAGTTCCCTTTTAAAACATGCATGCCAACAATTAACCCTCATTAATGACCTCTCTTATAGAAGAAAACGGTTATGATTTCATGTACGTATATAGAGGATAATATAATCAAAGTTCAGTGTGGGCTTGTCCCCTCACGCACAACAACCACAATAAAAAACATGAATTAGGGTTTTGTATGAAAAGTTCACCTTTTTATTCAATAAAGAACTTTTGAGAAGAAGACATGCATCCATAATACGATTTTTTTTTAAAAAGGGAGACATACCTTAATTAAGCCTTATGTAATTTAACAATTTACTTTTATAACGAAGAACACCCCAAAACCCTAGCTTGAATCACCTTGAGAAGGATTACCTTGCAAACCCCAAGTTTTTCATTCAAGAACCATGTTAACGATCATGGGTTTAATGCTAGGATTGATTAGTAATGTTAAAAATTTTCTTACCTTTATGTTAGGAGACGTGGAGAAAAGATTTTCGTCCTTAGGGTTTATGAGAATGTCACGACCCAAATGCTACTATGTCGTGCGGGCACCTACCATATCCCACCTCGGTAGGAGAACCCTTCTCTTAATCGGTTATATAACAATATTATTAAATAAAGCAAAATTAATGAAGAGTCTAACATATGTTATAAATACCAAGTGCGGAATTCTCAATTCTAAATACCACCCAAGGAAAATGGTCAGAAATAGTACAAGAGCCACAAATCAACGTGTCTGAATAATACGTGAGTCTCAAAACTAGAAATACTATCTAAAGATCAAAGTAAGACAAGTAGTAAAGAAGGAATCCCAGGGGTGGCGGACTCGTCCAATAAGCTCACCCTAGCAAACTCCGCAGATAGCCTCGGGATCAATGTCGAGGTGCAGAAGTGGTACCGATCTCGTACTCTGCACTCAAAAAGAATGTAGCAAGGTAGGGTCAGTACAAATAAAAGTACTGGTAGGTATCATAGGACGACAACAACTAGCTAACATATACACAGGAAGAAACTGAAAGATAGACATGCTCGCAATCAAGTACAAGTAGAAATCACAATCCACTATATCAGTCTAAATATAGAAAGACATATACAGAATCCAAGGCATAAAAGAATGATATGAAGAATGAATACGCAACGTAAGGCAATACAATACAATGCAATGCAATGCCCGTACACACATGTTATGGCGGTGTAGATCTTCGCCCAACAGCCATGACCCATGGGGGACTCGCGAAGTCCATGTACCACTTTCACGATCCCGGTAAGGACTTCGGGCCTCGTTTTACTCTCACGATCCCGGTAAAAACCTCGGGCCTCGTGTAATCTCACGATCCCGGTAAGGACCTCAGGCCTCGTGTACTCTCTTCCCGATCATCACTTTCAATCAAGTCACAACACATCCATATAAGGCTACAAGCTAACAATTCAGTCAACAATACCAACCTAGTCCATCCCAACTTCGTACCCGAAAGCGTACATGCTTTCTCCGACAGTATCTAACTATACATATGTTTCGCTAATCGAAGTCTAACCAAAAAGGTAAACCGTAACCTACCTCAATGCCGAGCGAGTTCCACGAACAATCAAACCAATGCCTTTCCTTTGCGTAGAGTCTCTGAACAATCAAAATCTATCAAATATGTGATCTACGTTAGAATACGAATCTAAGGACACCTATATTACTATACTTATATCCAAAACCCAAAAATATACCCCGAAAAGTGATCACGGACCCACAAGGGTAAAATTGGAATTTTCTTTAAAATAATAATAATAATAATAATAATAATAATAATAATAATAATAATAATAATAATAATAGTTTCATTCATAACTTAAGGGTCATAAATTCTCAATTCTTAAGACTAGGATCGAAACCCTTAATTACCCAAAAATCTTAACTTCGGATTAAAATCTAACTTCCACAACTCAAATACCATGAATTCAAAGGTGTACTTACAATTGAATACATCTAGTATTTAATTTCATAAACCCAATATGCTACAGTAACCACAATAATAAATAAGAACTTTGCAGATTCAAGATTTTTAAAGAAGATAATTGTGTAGTATAACTAAAGTTAGTCATGATATCAAAATTGTTTCCACAACACAGAGAGTTGTTAGAAACTCCTATACACTCTCATTAACAGTGTGTAATCACACAGGCACGAAAAACGAAACAACAACATAATGAATACATGTGAGATGAAACAAACATTAAAGAGATAAAGTAAATTTTCAATATTTACATTTGGTTTCCTCTAAACCAGTGACTAACGAAACTAGGCTAAACCAATTCAAAAACAATGTTAAACCCTTACACATGCCAGGAACTTATTTAGTCATTGCCCATTAATCATTACGTAATGATTACAATGAAATTTCAAGAACAAAATGTAAAGGCTATCTACCTGATGCCTCTTGATGTCTCTTAACTGCTGTGCACAGAAAAGTTTGTGGTGGTTTTCTTCCGCTATTGTGCCAAATCTTTTCTATTATTTTTTTTTCTTTGCCCAAAGTAAATGAATTATTTTTAAACGCTAGGCTTGTAAGATATATGGGTCATAAAAAGTGGGTTAAGCCCCATAATTTATTTCAATAATTTCTACAATTTACTTATTCACTTAACCATATGTATAAAATATAATCATTCCGTTAAATACCTTATTTACCAACTTATATCCTATATGTGTGAAACACATATTCCTATAAATAAACTATTCACACATGATAGATAAATAAATATTCAAATGTTTCCCCGCCAATTAAATAACCGAGTCACCCATTACCGCAAGCTATAAACTCTAAAATAAGACCACGGAAAGGGTGTTTTAGGAATACTAGGTCTAAAAGTGCTAAATGACCAAATGAGTCGTTACAGAGAATGAGAATAATTCATAAAATTAACTGGATCCCGCTATTTATATACACAGCTGGCGGCTGGTGAAATACGGTCAGATTTTATGGACCGCATTTCAAAATACGGACCGTAAACTGTGGCCGTATTTAACAATAATGAAAACAGTGAGCAGTCTTAGGGAACAGGTGAAATACATCCAAGGTATACGGACCGTATTTCAAAATACGGGCCGTATACTATGGCCGTATTTAATCATAACGAAAACAGTGCGTAACCTAGGAAAGTGGGTGGAGTACGTCCAAGGTATACAGACCGTATTTCAAAATACGGGCCGTAAACTCTGGCCGTATTTTATGATAATGCAAAACAGTGGAGTCCAATCCTCCAAGACACTTCCACACTTATCTTGGATCTACGGAGTGTTACATTATTCCCGCCCTTAAGATCATTCGTCCTCGGATGAGAATCGTAGCCTAGAAAGAATTCACTAAACCACAGCAGCCAACTCCAAGTCATGAGTCGGATACTTGTTCTCATGCTTTTTCAACTGACGCGAAGCATAAGCAATCACCTTACCGTTCTGTATCAATACACAACCCAAACCAATTCTAGAAGCTTTACAATACACCACATATCCACCAGACCCAGAAGGCAAAGTCAAAATAGGAGCCGAAGTCAACTTTGTCTTAAGTTCTTGGAAACTCTTTTCACAAGCTTCGGACCACTGAAACTTAGCAGTCTTCTGTGTCACTATAGTCAATGGAGAGGATATTGATGATAAGTCTTCCACAAACTTTCGGTAATAATTTTCCAAACCCAAGAAGTTACGAATTTCAGTATCACTAGTGGGTCTAAGCCAATCATTCACCGCTAAAATTTTCTGAGGGTCTACTTTAATACCGTCGCCAGTCACCACATGACCCAGGAAAGTCACAGACTCAAGCCAGAATTCACACTTAGAGAATTTTGCATAAAGCTCGTTCTCCTCAAGTGTTGTCAAGGTCATCCTCAAATGATTAGCATGATCCTCACAATTCTTAGAGTACACCAAAATGTCATCAATAAACACAATAATGAAGCGGTCTAGATAAGGCTTAAACACACGATTCATCAAATCCATGAATGCAGCAGGCGCATTAGTCAACCCAAAGGACATGAATAGAAACTCAAAGTGCCCATAACGAGTACGAAAAGCAGTTTTCAGGATATCCTTCTCCTTTATATTCAATTGGAGATACCCAGACCTCAGGTCAATCTTTGAAAAGAACTTAGCACCCTGAAGTTGGTCAAATAGATCATCTATCCTAGCTAAAGGATATTTATTCTTAATGGTCACTTTATTAAGTTGACGGTAATCAACAGACATCCTAAGGGAACTATCTTTCTTTCTAACAAACAAGACTGGAGCACCCCATGGTGAGGAACTTGGTCGGATGAAACCTTTATCCAACAAGCCCTTCAACTGATCCTTTAACTCCCTTAGCTCCCTGGAGCCATTCGATACAGTGGAATAGAGATAGGTTGGGTGTCGGGAATAATATCAATCCCAAAATCAATAACCCTATCAGGAGGGAAGCCAGGGAGATCTTCGGGAAATACTTTGGGATAATCACTGACTATGGGAACATATGCAAATTCGGGTACTACGACTTTTGTGTCATTAATAGCAACCAAATGGTAAATACACCCCTTAGTAATCATCTTATGAACCTTAAGATAGGAAATGAATCTACCCTTTGGCTTAGCAATTTCACCCTCCCACACAATAACAGGCTCATCGGGAAAGGCGAAACAAACTAACATATGGCGGCTATCCACACTAGCATAGCACGTAGATAACCAGTCCATCCCCATAATTACATCAAATCCACCATCTCAAGTTCATACAAATCAGCCACGGTCTCACGACCTTTAATCACAATAACACAATCTCTGTACACTCTAGAAGTAATAACAGGAACACCCGAAGGCGTATCAACATCAAAGGGTTCCAACAAAGGTTCGGGTTTCATACCCATATCAAGAGCAAAATAAGGGGTCACATAGGATAAATTTAAACCGGATCAATCAATGAGTAAGCATCATGAGAGCAGATGGTAAGGATACTTGTAACCACAGCGTCAGAAACCTCAGCGGCCTCCCTACGAGTCAGCCCCTAAAGTCGAGCTATCCCTCCACCAGAAGTGCTAGCAACTTCCTTTCCTTTGCCATTATTACGAGCATTCAGATTATTATTGATAGCATTATCAGCAGGCGAATCATTCTTTTGATTAGACATTGCAGCCATCTCATGTAGCCACTTTCTGCATTCCCTCTTAAGATGCCCCGTAATACCACAGTGATGACAAATACGATCTTCTCACACTGGCGGATGACTACTCCCCTGCAAAAACTTACTATTATTTCAAAATACGAGCCGTAAACTCTGGTCGTATTTTATGATAACGGAAAACAGTGGAGTTCAATCCTCCAAGACATTTTCACACTTACCTCGTATATACGGAGTGTTACACATAGTTAAAAGTTTTTTGGGATTTAATTGCCCAAAGTAAAATTTTAACCGTGATTAGAATAACATGTATTTTCTTTAGAAAGATGATATTTTTTTAGATTAGATTATAAAAGAAAACGTGCCAGATAAATTTGAAAAGTAACCGGAAAAAGGCAATAGAGATAGCAGCTTACCACCTGTCACCTTTTCCTGTGCTTGTATTTTAAGCTAATTTAATGCACCACGAATTGACATTTCACTTTATAAAAATCTCTCTGTACAAAGAAAATGTCCACGCGGTTTAATTGTTGCCGCATATCTACTATCCCACATGTGCACGTCCCATTCATTTGCTCTCTCCTTATTAGTTGAACTTTTCAGTGGGTTCTTCCACAAGTATTGCCACGTTTTGAACATGTTTGAAAACCTACCATGTTAAATGGATAGTTACACAGTCTTATCTAATCAAATAATTATTGGTGACCATATAATTGGTGTTATTGGGAGAGTAATTACACTTTTCGGTTCACAGGGTAGTTGGGAATTACTGACGAAATTACCATGTTACTTTTAAATTTTTTCCTTTTTGTTTTTATTTAAATTTCTTTTCTTTTTAATTTCCACTGTTTTAATTTATTTTTTATTTTTACATTTACATTGTTTTTATTTATAAAATGTTTATTTTATTTTTACATTATTTATCTTTAATTTTCTTTCATTCTCATTTTTTAACCTTTACTTCTTGTGATTTCATGTAATCCCTAGTATTTCTTTTTATGGAGAAGGGCCAAATACACCTCTCGTTATACTTTGAGTCTAAATGTACCCCTACCGTTATACTATTAAATCAAATATATCTTCATCTTTTAAAATTGTCCAAGGAAGACATTCAATCCTACGTGTCCCGCACATTAGATAAGGTGTATGCCAAATGGCATCACCCGTCAGCACCTCTAGCTCATTTTACTCCTCACCTCTATTTATTCTTCCACCTCTAAAATTTCCTTCCCTCCACTGCAATTGCCAAGTTAATAAGTTCCTAACCCTGCTATTACAACTTTCGGTACCACATCTCTGCCCGGAACTCAAATTTCCGTTGGAAGTCCGTCGTTGTCCATGTGAGGCACAGTTAACATACTCAATTCTATTCGTACTTAATTTACTAGACAGATACCGTGAAGAAATACCCTGACCTGATGACAATAGTGTTCTTCACTGGCTTCTTTGGGAGTATTCGATGTGCAATTTTAACTCTGGTAATAGAAAGAAATCCAACGGCATAGATGGTGAAGGCTGGGTTTGGAATGACAGCCATTGTTTTCTCAGTAAGAAATCCGAAGCTTCATTTTCTGTTCTTTTATATGAATACATTATATATGTGACTCATGAGCCTAAGATTTTTGTAACCCAAAAATAACTTTTTGGAACCAAAATAATCCATTAAAAAAAAAATCTAAATAGGTTTTACGCACATATTATGTGCGTAAAAGGACCAAAGTGTAGTTTTACGCTGTAAGTCCTTTTACACACAGAATCTGTGCGTAAAAGAGGTCCGGGCCCCACGCCCCCAGCCTTTATTCTTTGGAAATCAAACTCAAAATTAAGTTTTTTTTCCATACTTTGATCGAAAATTAGTCACGTTTCAAAACACCGGAATATAAATATTTTATATAGAACTTAATATCTTTTTTAGCGTACAATAATGTCGACTCATTATATCAGGTATACATATATGTTTAGATCGTCGTTTTAGGGGTTGTAAAGTGCTCCGAAGTAAGTTTAGAAACTTGTTATCTTTAAGTTTTTTTTGGTACTTTGACCGAAGATTAGTCACATTTCAAAACGTCGGAATATAAATATTTTACATAGAACTTAATATTTTTTTAGCGTACAATAATGTCGTCTCATTACATCAAGTATACATATATGTTTGGATCGTCGTTTTAGGGGTTGTAAAGTGCTCCGAAGTAAGTTTGGAAACTTGTTATCTATAGGTTTAATTGTCATATTTTATAGGGTTTTAATTAATCTAGGACGTCGCATGAGTTATTAATAATCGACAATAAATACTAAAATAACTAATTATCATTAAAAAAAATAATACCCAAAAATATATATAATATTAACATAAAATGTACATTTTATTTACAAATACACAATCTTCTAACGCCTAAGGCTGACCCCACCACCCTCACTATCATCCGGATCCTCTCTCCTCCTCTTAATGACAAGATGATCTATGCCATGATCATCCTTTCTTCCCTTCTTCAGGCCCTGGGTGAAAATATGCTTCCTATGGGAGACGGCGGCGGTCTCCACTTGAGTAGCCTCAGTGATGTCTCAGGAGATGACTCAATCGGAGGAGACTGGACCACAGGAGCAGAAGAATGAACCTGAAATAACATATAAACAATTTAATGTTTCATGAATTAAACATGAAATAACATATAAACAATTATTTAATAAATTATTTCTTTGTAAAAAAATAAACCTGTGTGTTGACGGCCTCCTGATATGGCTGGTCAGAGGGCTCCTTAGCTAGCTCCTCAACGGTCTCCTGAGCGCTACCCAGAGCTGTAGCTGGAGGTGGAGACGGGTCAATCTGGACAGGCGGAGACGGATCCACAGGCGCAAAAGAATGAACCTATAATACATGTAAATAATTTAGTTTAGATTAATAAAATAATTAATTAATACATTATTTTATTGTAAAAAAACAAACATGTGTGTCGATGGGCTCCTGAGATGGCATGTGAGAGGGCTCCTGAGCGGCCCGCGGATCCGGAGATGCAGATGGTGCCGTAGGCCCGGCTGTAGAACGAAGAAAGTGGTCATCGAAAATAATATCCAAGTTCTCATCTCCGCTTCCCATATGTAGATCACCAACTGGCACCTGTGGAAATGATGACCAAGGATCATAAGGTGGGACCATCTCTGGCGTATATCCAGGTCTCTGTGAAGTCGACGGCCTGGAAGAAGAAGTCGACGGGATATCTGTAGCCGACGGAGCTTGACGGGATATATCGTCAGGCTCATCTACTAGACCTCTGCCAGCCTGACCACCTCTGCCAGCCAGATCACCTCTGCTAGCCCGACTACCTCTATCAGCCCTACCACCCTCAGGAACACCCTCTGGTACATCCTCATTCCCACGATGCCACTCCTGTGCCTGTGTCATACCAGTGTCGGTAAGATGAACTATCCGTGCTGCATATGCTGCCATCCCGGGGTTAGTGGACTCCGTAAAGGGAATGCTCTCATGGCGTATCATCAGAGTCATCCGTAGCTGCATATATTTGCAAATTTTAAGAATTGAATAAATTCGTAAAGTAATACATAATAAGATACGATTGAATAAACTTACCAGCGCCTCATACGCTCCTGAGAGTGATGCATATCCTCGACCATCAGGACGAGGCGTCAAGGTTGGCAATCAAGGAGCGAGTGATATGCATGTACCACGTCATGTACTTATGGACCGGAGTGTCATGTCCGACCGCCGCTAAAGTCGTCATCCTCGCGTTTCATGCATTGACTTCCTGGTACATACGTGCCCGCCATGCCGCACTGTCGATCGAACGCTCGTCCCTGGTGTAGTGGTAGTGCTCCCAATGTGTAGCCGCGGGTATGTTCTGCACATGCCCAAACTGCCATAATACGTGGTCGGGTGCGTGATGCTCAACGATGTCCATATGGATAAATGGACACCGTGCAGTCCACATGTGCTCACCAACCCTACAAAACGCTGGCGGCTGACCCAAAATCTAATCATACCGCATTCATATGAAAGCCTATAAAGGAATTCAACTAGTTAACAATAAAAGACTAATAAAAATAACAAACTAATGTTAAATAAAAAAAACTTACCTCGGGCGCCGTCATGCGGTCTAACTGATCCCTAAACGGGAGAATGACATGGTGCGTTTCCGCACCTCTGGTACGGCCTTGCGACCATCTCCGCGCGTATGACATATCCTCAGCAACGTAGTCATCGGGAGGGTGAGCAGCTATGGGCTAAAAGGGTCTCAACTAGGCCATACCCATATGTGTCATAGTTATCAAAAAAATTATTTATTAGTCATCGTTTCGAAAAAATATATTTAGTGTTTTATCTACACACACTTAAATATATTACCTGAAGAAGAGGGCTAAATGCAGTGACCTCAACCCTCTCACCCATAGAGGCTCGATCAAATCCTCTGTACATGTAAGCCAGGACAGCAGCGCCCTAACTATAACATCCCAGCTGGTCTAGGTCCTCAATAAAGAGAAGATACCTAATGCTCATATCCGCACCCGATGTGTTCGGGAACATGATGTCCCCGAATATGATGAGAAGATATAAGCGAGCACGTTGGTCAATATCAGCCTGAGACGTCGCCTCGCCAATCAGATGCTGCAGATCTACGAGGCGCAGGTGAGCATGGAGGAAGGACCGCAACAACCGACTCCGTCCACGCATATCCCTTTGCAGAGGCTCAAGCCGACCAACCTCGATGCACCGGTAGATACCGCCCCGACGTAGTATATCTATGACACGAGGATGTGGGGGAATAGCCTCTAGAATATCCCATGCTGACTCCCCCAAACGGGTACGGACCACTCTACTAGAGGATACCGGTGCATCCCATACATACTGGGACTTATGCTCATGCTGTAGATAAAGTACCTCTCTGTTGTCGAAGGGTCCCGGCTCCATGGTGGTGTCCTATCTATTTTAGGCATTTTAAATTAATCATTAATACATGAATTAAGGATTAAAGTGGTATATTTTTTACGCATTTTAAATTTATCATTATTTTTTTAATTAATCTCTAATACATAGTATTAGTTATGTAATCTTTTACCGAGAAATTATACAAAGGATTGAATCCTAAACTAAGGATTTTCAATTTCTAATTAGCAAATAAATAAATTAACAATTAAAGATATAAAGATTAATAATTAACAAATCAAAAAATTAACAATTAGCTAGCAAACAATTAGCATATAATTAATAAATAAGCAATTAACTAACTAATCAAATAATAAAAAATTAATTAGCATATAATTATTAAATAAAGCGAGAAACCAACTAATCAAATAATTAACAAATTATTAACAAATAAACAATTGTCTTAACAAAAACTAAATAAATAATTAGCTAGTCTAACAATTGAAATAACTAATCTAACAATTACAAAATACTAAATAAGCAACTAATAAACAATTAAAAAATTAACAACAACTAAACAAATAAAAAAAAATTAAAAAAAAATGAAAAAACGGGCCGAAAACAACCCTTTTGCGCACAAAAAAAGTGTGTATTTTTTTTTTGTCCATATTCACACAATAGTAATGCTTAGGTTAATAAATAAATAATTAATAACAAATGAAGAAAAAAAATTAAAAAAATTAAAAACGGGCTGAAAACAACCCTTTTGCGCACAAAAACAGTGCGTAAAAGTATTTTTTTTTCCAAATAGTAATGCTTAGGTTAATAATGTAATAGAAAAATCATAGTGAAATACCTAGATTAAGCTTCGATTTTGAGTTTTTGAATTGAATGATACGCCACTTTATTGCGAAAAAACTTATTCATAGACTTCAATATACTACTTTTGGGTTGGAGATCAACAAGAAAACGATGTTTTTTATCGCGTGGGACCTCGGAAAGGGACCTTTAATGGCTGATTTTTGTTTTTTTTTCCGAATTCGGAGGGACCAGTGGGGAAGAAGATGGACCCGATATATTTGCCTCTTTTACGCACAGATTCTGTGCGTAAAAGGACTTACAGCGTAAAAGGACTTACAACGTAAAACTACACTTTGGTCCTTTTACGCACATAATATGTGCGTAAAGCCTATTTAGGTTGTTTTTTTTTTTATGGTTTATTTTGGTTCCAAAAATTTATTTTTGGGTTACAAAAGTCTTGGGCTCGTGACTCATCGATTATCTTAAACTGTAGGCGGTTTTGGGAAGTGTCTTTCGTTGCAACGTATTGACATGGTGCTTGGACAAGAAAGGTCCTCTTTATGTAGGCTTGTCGGCAATTGTGGTGGAAGTGAAGGAAATTTTAAAAATAGAAGAACAAATAGAAGAGAGGGATAAAATGAGTTAGGGTCTTGAAATGGATAAAATGGGTTAGGAGTGTTGAAATGACATGTCACGTGATATCAATCTCATTTAATGTCAATGCCTCATAGAATTGGATGTCTTTTTTTGGATAACTTTAATGGATGAGGGGTATATTTAATCCAATAATATAATAGCAGGGGTATATTTGAATACAAAGTATAATGAGGGGGTATATGTGACCCTTTTCCAATAATACAGGGGTACATTTGGCCCTTTTCCGTTCTTTTTATCTCTTTGTATTTATTTTCTCCATTTAGCATAATTTTGTTATTATTTTAGTTTTTGAAAATACACCTACCAATATTAGAAAGAATGAGTCATTAGCAAACTTGTCATATAATGAGTGATATCATTTAAGTATAATTCATTGTTGAGGTTATACTTATGTTTTCTTTTTATATTTGATTATATTTACTTAAGTTATTTTAGAACTTATTTTATATTATGGTGAAATTTGACATGATAGTATTGTGCCAACTTTTTTTTGGATTTTGTAGTTCATATTTTCGGTTTTAATTTATTTGCTTTAACAGTGTTGACATATTATATTTCACATAAAAATCTCTCTGTAAAAAGAAAATTCCCACGCGGTTTAATTGTTGCCACATATTTACTATCCCACGAGTTCACCTTTCATTTGCTCTCTCCTTATTGGTTGAACTTTTCAGTCGGTTCCATAATTAGTATTGCCATATTTAGAACATGTTTGGAAAGCTACCATATAAATGAATTTGGGTATAATTGATTAATTACACAGTCTTGAAATATTTGTCTAATCAAAATAATTATTTGGTCAGTATATAATTGGGTATAATTGATAAAGAGTAGTTATATTCTTCAATTTTTAGGAGTGCTGAGAATTGCTGATGTAATTACAATGTTACTGTTAATTTTTTTTTCCTTTTTGTTTTTATTTAAATTTCTTTTCTTTTTAATTTCTATTATTTAAATTTATTTTTATTCTTACTTTTACATTGTTTTTATTTTTAAAATATTTTTTGTTTTTACATTATTTATCTTTGATTTTCTTTCTTCTCATTTCTCAACTTTTACATCTTGTGATTCTATGTAATTGCTAGTATTTCTTGTTATCTCTTATTTATTTTCTCTGTTTAGCGTAATCGTGTTATTATTATAGTTTTTGAAACTACACCTACCACTATTAGAAAAAATGAGTCATTAACAAATTTGACATATAATGAGTGATGTCATTTAGATCGAATTCATTCTTGAGGTTAAAAACTTATGCTTTTCTTTATTTTGAATTATATTTACTTAAGTTATGTTAGAATTTATTTTATGCTATGGTGAAATTTGACATGATAGTGTCATACTAACTTTTTTTTTCTTCAGATTTTGTATGTTATATTGTCGATTTCACTTTATTTACCTTAGCAATATTGACACGTTATTTCACATTAAAATCTCTCTGTACAATGAAACGCCCACGCCGTTTAATTGTTGCCACATATTTAATATCCCTCGAGTGCACCTTTCATTTGCTCTCTCCTTATTAGTTGAACTTTTCAGGCGGTTCTTTTATTAGTATTGCAGCATTTGGGACATGCTTGGAAAGCTACCATGTAAATAGATTTGGGTATAATTGAGTTTAATTACGCAGTCTTAGACATGTTTTTATGATCAAATAATTATTTGGTCAGCACGTAATTGAGTGTAATTGAGAGGAAATAATTACACTCTTCAATTTTCAGGGGAGGTGAAATTGTTGATGTAATTACAATGTTACTTTTAACTTTTTTCCTTTTTGTTTCTGTTTAAATTTATTTTCTATTTAATTCCTGTTATTTTAATTTCTTTTTTATTCTTACTTGTACATTGTTTTTTTTTAAAATATTTCTTTGTTTTTACATTATTTATCTTTAAATTTCTTTCTTCTCATTTCTCAACCTTTACTTCTTGTGGTTCCATGTAATTGCTCGTATTTCTTTTTGTCTCTTATTTTTATTTTTTTAATTTATTTTCTCTGATAGCATAGCTATGTTATTATTCTAGTTCTTGAAACTACACCTCCGAATATTAGAAAGAATAAGTCATTAGCAAACTTGGCATATAATGAGTGATGTCATTTAAGTAGAATTCATTGTTGAGGTTATAGACTTATGTTTTTCTTTATTTCAGATTATATTTACTTTAAGTTATGTTGAAACTTATTTTAAGTTATGGTGAAATTTGACATAATAATAAAACTTAATAGAAAGTACAGGTAGTTAGGCACACATTACAACTAATTAATAAGTTCATATATACTTGGAAAAACAAAAAGCTTTCTCTCTCTAGGTCCGGCGCATGGTAGCTTCCTTGCGCCGCCGTGAAAAGCTATGGCGAAAGGGAAAGGACAAGCTCAGGGCCTGGGTCAAGGGCGAGCCCGTGGCCGAGGACGACCAAGGAAGGAGCCTATCTTTACTTGCTATAAAGACCCCTTTGGTAGTTACGGACTTTTCTTCTCTTTCCCCAAAATACCCCTTGTTCAGGTTCGCGCCCATGGTCGTTACACGTGGGAATTTTCGGTGAGAGTGACCTTAAATCGATTTTAGAAAGAACTTCTCTTACTTAGAAACTTTCGGAAGCAGTGATCCGCTTCAGTAACAACGGGCCGCTTTAGCGAGCCCGTAATGACAATCCATCTTCCGCGTAGGCGGAAGTCCTGAAAAAATTAATGAACCCATGTCTACGGACTGCTGTCCGCAGAAGCGCTATTGCGTAGCCGAGTGATTTCGGCGTTAGCGGGAACTGCTGAATCTGACCTAGCTTTTAAATTCTCCATTTCGGGATTGGACCCCATCTTCTCCCAATTTTATTATTCCAAAAGCTGGTTTAAGAGCTAATTTCAAGGAGCTCATGATTTCTTGGAGAGGTAAATCTAAATCTATCTCATAACTCCCCTTTCTTGTCCCTCATCTTTCTTTGTTTTGAGGATAAGTGGAGATTCTTTTGATTTGGGGGAAGCTTTTGTGATTCATAAAATCCTAGGTGAGATAATGGTGTCTTAAATTAATATAATGGGTGTCTAGGAATATAAATCTATGGTTTAGCTTGGGGAACTAGTGTCTAACTTAAATCTCTACATAAATAGATTTCTCAAATGGGTTAGTGTATGGTTTCTTACAAAATTGGTGGTTTTGGTAATGAAAAGAATTGGAAGCTCATTGGGGTTAGATAAGCATGAAGTTAGGGGTTTGATTGGTTAACGAATAGCAACTAGTTTAAAAGAAGAAAGTTTTGATTTTACCCTTGTAGGCCCTAGGTCATTTTCTTAGGTGTACTAGAATTCTTCTAGAGTGGTATTAAATCGTATACTCTCAACACGTTACTCACTTGACTTACTTACCTTATTAGACCCCTCTTGTTTCGGTACTCCCAGTAGAAGGAAGGTGAAGTTCGAGTGGATGTTTGACTTGAAGTAGGTTATGACTTACTTGAGTTAGACTTCAATTAGGATTTCATATGCAATTAGTAGTTGTTGATGGAGTAGTATGCATAGATCTTCGGACATGAAGTTGGGACAGATACTCTTAGGTTGGTATTGTCTTGTGTATGGCTTGTCGCCATCTTGTGGTAGTGGTATTGTCTTGTTGTTGTGTTTGTGATGTTAGGCTTGCTGCCCATATGGTGATGTTGCGTTGATACCCTCTTAGTTAGGGATAGAAGGTGCGGTGAGCTAGATTTTGTGGTTATGAATATTCTTAGTGAAATACGTCATTTCATGTATCCTTATCATTCTTGGAACGACTACCCATATTATGACCTTCTACGTGCAAACTGTGATTCTAAGGAAGTCTAAGTTATTGAGTGACTGACTTCGGAGTTAGAAGTTTCATCTAAGCTTATGAATTAAACAGTGAGTTATATTGTATATGTGCTCGAGTTAAATTGTGTGTTGAATCCTTGGTTATGTTGGATTGGTGGTTATTACACTCTTATGATTACCATAGTTGAGTTTGACATTCATGCATGCATTTCATTCTGCATTCTTCATGGTTACTTGATGTGGTTCTACTGGAAACGATAGAAAAAGTGATATGGTTCTGATGATGAAAGATTTATGGAAACAATGACAAAGAAATGTGGCAATTTGATAAAAATATTATGAGAATCAGTGATCCGAGGTTGTTATTGGAGCGGAAGGTATGTGTGCTCGTGATCTGAGGGTTCATTCCGAAGAGAGTGATACATGGACGCTATGGGTCCCCTGCGGGTCATGACTATCGAAACATCGATATTCCGTCCGGAGCATATGTGTACAGGTTGATATATTGGCTATTGCATAGCATCTCATCACATTCATATGCATTGCATTCATTTTATTGTGGTTTTCCCTTATCTTGTCCGCTCTTGGTTGTGCAATGTAGAAAATTTGATTGTTGGTTGTGTAGAAGACATCTTGGTGAGATGAACACACACACACACACACACACACACACACACACACACACACACACACACACACACACACACACACACACACACACACACATATATATATATATATCAAGGTTTAGAAATTGGATTAGGATATGATCTAAGCATAGCGAGACTCTTTTACACTAAGTGTTGTTGCTCGTCGAGTTGTTGTGTGAACTTTCTTATTTTTTCCATATCATACTCATTTGTTGATTTCCACTTCTTATATATGTCATACTAATCGTTGTCGGCCTATGATGCTTATCAGTACGTGTGTTGTACTAATACTACTCTTTCTACATCCTTCTTGGGTTGTAGAGTTTATTACAAGTTGATATCCGAGATTCCATTAGCCTCCGAGGATCTCACCGAGTTCATTACCAGCTTTCTGTGAATTCTCATTCCAACAGAAGTTGTACTTAGTTTGAGGTTGTAATTCATTTCAAGTTGTAGGCTTACAATGCTTTTGTATGAGTCTAGACCCGATTTTGGGAATGGTGTAATTGTTTAAAGGTATTCGCTTCTTTTAAATCTTTCCTTAAAAATTTACTGTTGAATTGATGATCTTTGATTCCTCTTTAAATCTTGTAATTTAAGCTATTGGTTTTAGAAAGGGTTCGCCTACCCGGGGGGTTAGTGTGGGTGCCTGCATGACCCGTGACTTAGGTCATGACACTTGCGGAAGTGCTACTGGGGAACGAATGCAACACGGGAAAAACATGAATGGAGTCACTACACCATTTCCAGTGATACTTGCGATGACACCCAGTGATAGGGGTTCTACCTTAAATCAACCTGATGCTTCTAGAAACCCTACAGAGGTGTTAGATCTGCCAATTGACCAATGGTTCTATTATAAATATGTCGGCACCAATGGCAACTTAGAGCACTGGCACAATCACGCAACCAACTGAGGTGCCGGAATCGGAGAATCCACTGCAACTATAGGTAAACTTATTTGCAAAAAACAGAGCTGTACAAAATGGTATGTCTCTCACTTAAATCCCTCCTCAAATTGTTGATGGGGAAGTAGTAGTATAGCTAGACAAAGATGAGGTTAACAGAGAAAATGAGAAGTGGAAGTGTGTATTGGTATCTTATATCATAGGGGATATACCAGGATACAATGCTACGAGTAGATTTGTGGCTCAAACTTGGAACCATAGTGCTAACCCAAACTTGTTTATGCATGAAGAAGGGTATGGCATTGTCAAATTCTATTCAATTGAAGATATTCAGGAAATATTATATTCAGGTCCCTATATTTTTAATAATAGACCCATGATACTGAAATCTTGGAGTGCAGATTTTGTCTATGATAAGGAGTATCCAAAAAAAAATTCCCTTATGGGTAAAATTCCCCAAACTCCCCTTGGTACTCCTATGTATGTTGATGAGTGCGCAACAAAACAAACAAGGGTCTCTTATGCTAGAATGCTGGTGGAAGTGGACGTTACTCAAAACATTCCTGAAGAAGTGAATGTCATGGACCCAACAGGGAAGGTATTTCAGCAGGACGTGGAGTTTGATTGGAAACCAGTTTTCTATCAAAATTCCAAGTTATAGGATAGAGTTGCCCTCTTGAACCTGAACCTGGACCACAGCCAGCTGTATCCGTTAGAAGAAGGAGAAATCCAGAAGAGAGGTGCAGCAGTGGGTTAATAAAGCTCCTGCTGAACCTCAAGGTAATGGTGATATTCCACCACTAGTCACTAAACAAGTACAAAAGCCTAAAAACCAGCCTGCCAAACCAAATACCGAACCAGAGGAGAGGGTGGTGACTTAAAATCTTGCTCTAACTGAAATTGAATTCCCTAGCCTGAGGAGAAGGTTAGAGATGACACAGCTTGTGACAAGAAATGGTCAGCCAGCTCTAAATAATGGGTATGAGGTTTTACAGCAAGAAAAGTTGAAGAGTAAATTTGCGAAACATTCAACTCCTCCTGATAAAGGGGGTGGATCCAAAACTCAATGTCTTGGTTATTTTGGAATGTAAGGAGACTCAATAAGAGATATAAGTAGAACAAGATGAAGCTTTACCTGAAGACCAATAAAATCTCCTTAGCCATTTTAATAGAGACTAGAGTAAAAACACTAAAGACAAACAGAATAAATAATAACATTACAAAAGGATTGGAGGGGAAGGGGGGGGGGGGGGGTGGTACACACAAAATATATAAATGCAAGCAATGGTAGACTATGGTTGCTGTGGGACACAGATGTATATGAGGTTGGTAAACTGCAAGAAGATCCTCAGGTACTCCAATACTTAGTTAAAGGAAGAAGAAATAACTTCAAATCCTTATTAACCGCTGTTTATGGATTCAATACAATTGAGCGAAGGAAGCACTTATGGACACTACTTAGAGACCTAGGACAAACCATTCAAGAGCCTTGGATGGTGTGTGGATATTTCAATGCACTATTATACTCTCAAGACAGACAGTATAGGGCAACTGTCCAATTAGCTAAAGTAAAAGAGCTCTGAGAATGTATGCATGATCTTCTCCTCAATGAGCTGGCCTATAAAGGAGAGTACTATACTCGGTCAAATAAACAGAAAGGTAGTGATAGAATGTGCAGGACAGGGCATTTTCTACTTATGATTGGATGATGAAATGGGGGCAAATAGTACTGGAACATGGGTTACCGGAATGTCAGATCACTCCCCTATACTGCTCTCTATTGATGACATTCATACAAATTTTGCAGTACCTTTCAGGTTGTTTAATGTATGGGTTGAACATGACTCGTTCTTGAGCCTAGTAAATAGTGTATGGAGCCAAAGATTTGGTAAAAGGGAGATGGAGAACATATAGGGTAAACTGAAAGCTCTAAAGCCTTTGTTCAAACAACTAAACAAAGAGGAGTATAAGAATGTCACAAACAGAATAACTACAGCAAGGAAGGAATACAGACTATCCAAGATCAACTCAATAACCTGTGGACAGACCAATTCATTGATCAAGAGAAGAAAACATTACAAGACCTAGAGAAATGGTCTATGGTAGAGGAAAGCATTATGAGACAAAAATCTTGGGCAACATAGATGAAAGTGGAAGACTCTAACACTAAGTAATTCATTGCTGTTATAAAGGAAAGAAGCCACAGAAAACCCATTAGAGATATCACTACATCTGATGGAACTAAACTCACTGATCCAGAGAATACTAAAGAGGAGATCATCAATTTCTACAAGAAACTGGTAGGATCATCAGCTCATTCTCTCCCTGAAATCATAACAGGGTTATGCAAATGGGTCCAATCCTCGCTCATCAGTAAAGACTTGATTTAATTGCCCCTATAACTAAGGAAGAGATCATAGCAGGGTTAAACTCTATTGGTGAGGACGAGGCTCCAGGCATAAATGGGTATACTATTACTTTCTTCAAGAAGGCTTGGCCTATAGTCAAAGCGAGGTGATTGAAACTATTTCGAAGTTCTTTGCTAATGGGAAAATGTACAAAGCAGTCAACTGCACAACTATCACTCTGGTGCCAAAAATTGCTAATCCAACTTCTGCCGAAGAATATAGGTGAATAGCCTACTGCACTGTCCTCTACAGGTTAATTGCAAAAGTTATTTCTACTAGACTCCAAAAGGTGATGGCATACATAATATGTAAAGCACAGGCTAGATTTATTCCAGGAAGGAAAATTGGAGACAACATCCTTTTAGCACATGAACTGGTTCAAGCATATACAAGGAAACATATATCAACAAGATGCATGATAAAAATAGACTTACAAAAAGCTTATGACTCAGTCGAATGGATCTATCTACAGCAAGTCATGGAGAGTTTGGGATTTCGTGCGCAGTTCACTGCTTGGGTTCTCGAATGTGTACAAACTGTCAACTAGTCTATACTGGTAAATGTTAAAACTACTGCCCCATTCAATACTGATAAGGGGTTGAGGTATGGGGATTCTATTTCCCCCTTCCTTTTTGCAATAGTAATGGAATACTTAACTAGAAGCCTAAAGGGATTAGCAGATAACAAGAATTTTCACTTTCACCCAAGATGCTCTAATCTGGGAATCACACATCTATGCTTTGAAGATGATTTGTTATTATTTGCTAAAGAAGATTTAGTTTCCATCACTATCATGAATAATTGTTTTCAAAAGTTCACCATGGCTTTTGCACTTCAAGAAAATTTGGGTAAACGTTCTGTCTATTGTGGAGGTATGTCACAAGCTTAGCAGAACAAGTATAGTCATCATCTTGGTTTTGGTTTAGGGGAATTGCCCTTTAAATATCTAGGCATCCTTTTATCCACAAAGAAGCTTACTGTGATGCAGTGGAAGCCTCTCATGGACAAGATACTTTTTAGGATCACTTCTTGGACTGCAAAGAAACTGTCTTATACTGGCAGAACTCAACTGATCCAGTCTGTTATCTTTGGTATTCAGGCTTACTGGGCTCAGTTATTCATCCTCCCATCAAAGATATTGAAGTTGATTAATGCATACTGTAGAAGCTACTTGTGGTCAGGCACTAACACCATATCAAAGAAGGCATTAGTTGCATGGGAAAGAATCTATTCACCAAAGTGTACTAGAGGTTTAAACTTGATCAATCCGGGGCTATGGAATAGATCTGCTATTACTAAAACCTGTTGGGATCTTGCTCATAAGCAAGGCAAGCTCTGGATTAAATGAGTGCACTCTTACTACATCAAAAGACAGTAGCTGAGTACTATGCATACACCAACTCAACATGTTGGATGATTAAACTAATATTGGAAACCTGGACTGTAATGCTTCAAATGCAGCTAGCTAACAATAACAAGAAGAGTCTGATTAGACAAATATACATGCAGATACTTGGTCATGCCTAGGGTACCTTGGAAATGTCTCATGTTCTCAAATGCAACTAGACTAAAGACTGATTTTATTGTATGGGTACATATGCATGGGAGACTGTTGACTTCTGATAGATTAATAAAATGGGGAATGAATGTTGATATTAAATGTGCTCTCTGCCTCGGACATGATGAAACAAATGAACATTTATTTGTGTAATGTACATATGCTAGACTGGTTATTACAAGACTCCTGCTATGGATCCCACAATAACGCCTCACTGGAATGAACTGGAGCAATATGTGAATGAAGTAGTTATGAGAGCAAAAGGGAAGTCTTAACAAGACCCAAGCTTTTAAAATGATCTATACTGAGTTTTTCCATAGGATCTGGAAAGAGAAAAAACAGAGGATATTTGAAAAGAAGACAAGACACTGGAATCTATTGGTTAAGATATTGCATGTGTGTGTTGTGTTTGAGCCCCGCCAAGGATTCAGACTTTAATTCATAGTTATAAGTTTTAGTGGTTTGCTCAAAGTGTAGCTAGTTTGCTGATTTAGATAACTTACTGTGTTGAGTTAGTTACGGCTCTGTAATGTTACAATTTTGGTGATGAAATAAAATTAACCCCCCCCCCCCCCCCCCAACCCAAAAAAAAAAAAAAAAAAAATTTGACATAATAGTATTATGCTAACTTTTTTTTTTTGGGATTTTTAATGTTATATTTTTTGTTTCAATTTATTTTCTTTAGCAATAGCGACATGTTATTTCACATTGCATGCCATTCATTTTTCAGTTAGAGTTGATAGATTATTTTTTTGTAACATATTTTAATAATGTTAAGGCATTATATTTATAGATATTTACCTCTTTGCCAAACATGCAATTCTATGATGCTCTTAAAAATGTGTGTTTTTAGGTTTTATAATTAATTTAATTAAAATATTATTAATTTGAAAAAAATATAATATTTTTTACGATATTATTTACAAATATATAATTAATAAAAAAAAATAGAGTTTTAAGAAATACAATATATCTTAATACCTAATTTAATATCATTTATAAAGGACACACTTGTCAAATATTAACCTTTTATTTTTTTAGAATTAACTTTTATTTTAAAACTCTAATCTAACTGTATAATTACACTTATGCAATCAAAGAGTATACTTGTAATTAAACTGTAATTGTGTTATGACAAACAAATAGGCCGTCGTAATTAGTATATTGTGTAATTACTACCCTGATGATACGAACCCAACAAGCACAAGGTCATTCACTAGGAGTCAAGCAAGAGAACTTCAAGAGCTGCAAGCCTTGTTCATGAAGAAGGAAGCCTTGGAGAATATTGGAGAGAAGACCTCCCGAATTTACAACATTTGGGAGTTGGCATTGTAAGAGTTGCAAAGTGGCTAGATGCGTAAAATGGCTAAAAGTGCAACTATGGGGTTAAGATTGCAATTGGAGGTCATACTTGCTAGTTATGAGGTTAGAATGGCAATTCGAGGTCATAATTGCAAGTTATGAGACTTTAGATGCAATTGAATACCCACGTTTGTATTTTTGCAAAAGAGCCACTTTAGAGCCTTTTGGTGTAATATGCATTAGTATAATAGTTGTTTTATCCATTTGGAAGATTTAGCTTGACTATTATGTGAATTCATATTGAGAGATTAATATAGTTTGTTTGGTTACCTACACTAAGTGTGATTTCCTTATTGCAAATTGAATTGCTTATCCATTGAATTCATCTAGATTGCTCATTTGTGGATTCAAATTGAGTCTTCTAATTTGATTCAAATTGCTTTGGTTTTTTGGTTGAATTCAAAATAGGAGGGTCTAAGTTTTATATATTTAGATTTACCAATTGGGTCAAGTATCTATCCTCTAATTCCTTAATCCCCAATTCTTCATCTATCTTTTGTTTTCCTTTGTTTTTGTTCATTTCTTAGAGTTTCCCTAGTTAGATTTTATCATTTGGTATCAAAGCTTAGGCTAAGAGATTGTTCCTATAATTTCTAATCCTAGGTTCTTCTTAGTTGAACCAAAAAAATAAATAAATTGAAAATTGAAGTTGTGGTTTGATTTGAAGGTTTTTGAGGCTGGATTTGAGTTTATCAAGGTGGAAAACATCTAGATATGAAGTTTGAAGTGATTTGGTTGAGATTTGAAGAGTCCACCATTGAAGGTTCATTCAAGCTTGAAGAACTCAAAAGTGGGTTTAGTGATTGAGAAGCAATTCAGGAAAATTGGATATTGGGCTTTGTTATCCAAGCGATAAGTAGCTTAGATCTGAAAATTTGCCTTAGATTGCGTTTGGGTGTTATTGGTGTTCTTAAGAACATCCATATCTTTATATTGGAGAGAAGACCAAAAATGAAGGTTGAATCCAAAAATTTTCCAAGTACAAAAGAAAAATTGTTTGTTGGGCCAAAAGAGGCAAGTCCTAGGTTGTGTGGGGCCCAAGACATCATCAGATCTAAGAAATTCGGCTCGAAGTTCAAGAAAAAGTCTTGAAAAATGAATTCACTGAAGCAAAGTACACCCAGAAGGTACTGGACGTACATTGCCTTAAAATTCCAGTAAGTTACTAAAAATTTGGCCCAAGGTACGAGATAGAAGTACTGCCCGTACATTAGAGTACATGGCATACCTTGATTGGATCCTAGCCCGTATATTGGAAATGTTAGGCGTATTATTGATTGTACACAAGGTCAAGTACGGGACGTACATCGACCAAGGAGGGCGTACATTAATGTACGTGACGTACATTCCTTAAATAGGTTTGACACGTTTCGAATTCGATTTCCTTTCATTTCTAATTCACTTCTTTGATTCTTCTAACTACTTAACAACTCGTAATCGATCTTACTTGTTGTTAAATAATTCTTGAGTCCGTAATCCGTTCGTGCTAATTCTTCTTGAGTTTTTCCATTTATTTCGTTGAAAACTCTATTGGCTCTTGTTCGTGTTCTTTGAGTCGTCCTTCTTTTATCTAAATAAGAATCCGTTCTACCATAAAGGATAAGCAACCGTGTGAATTTGATTGGTCAAGCGTCATCAACAACTTCGAACGAGCACAAAGTGTGGTAAGGAGTGAGAGTTCAATACAAGTGACGTGAGGCTTTTACTACTCATATTGTTCGCTAGTTTTGCAAGTCATAATGTCTAATCAAGGAGATCGTACTCAAGAAGTGGAGGAACAGTCATACATGGTGAATTCTTTGAATATTATCATTAGTCAATTGGCAACATTGATTTCGAATTTGGGAGGATTGACAGAGCGGATAGATAGTTTGGAGGCGAAGGTGGTGCAAGTTGAGACCTCAAGTAGGGTGGGCACTCCCCAATCTCAAGTTGAAGGGGAATTGGGTAAAAACGCGGAAACTACTCCAACCATTACAGCCGTACAAATACAATCATTGTGCTTCCCACCTACCACTTCCTCACCTAACCCAAAAGCTCCACGACAACAACCACCTAATACCCAAAACACCAATCGAAAAACCTATCCCCAACTATACTGAACATTCCAAAGTGAACCCGCACCCCAAAGAACCCCACAAAATGTACCGCATGTTCTCCAACAACCACCCCAAGACCAATTCCAAACCCAATTCCAAGACCCTCTTTATGATGAAGAAGCGGATGAGTCGCCCAAGAGAGGTGGTGGGATAAACCAAGACAAGGGGGAAGGCGTGGGGAGATGAACAACCAGGGTAGAGGAAGGCAAGGAGATTTTGCAAGGTTCCAAGGCCATGAAGCGAGGCTCTAAGGCCATGAAGACCATAGGAGATGGCAAGAAAACGAAGCACGTGGAGACAATGATCGAAACTTGAATACCATCAAGGTAACACTTCCTAGATTCAAAGGAAGTAGTGACCCAGAAGATTTCCTTAAAGTTGCAAAGTGAAAGGATATTCCTCACCAATAATGTGTCGGAAGCTTTGAAGGCAAGGTATGCCCTCACCCAATTTGAGGGATATGCATCAACTTGGTGGGAATCCAAGAAGCGGGATAAAGCTCAACGTCAAAATTTTGACATTCCTACTTGGGATGAGTTAATTAAGCTCATGGAAGAGAGGTATCTCCCTCCTACATAGTATCAACAGGTGCTCAAGAAGGTATATATGTTAAAGCAAGGCTCCAAGAGCGTTAACGAGTACTTTGATGAATTCGAAAACTTAAGGGTGAAGTCCAAGATTGAGAAGCACTTGAATTACACTCTCATAAGATTTGTAGCCAACTTAAATCGGGAGATTTCCAAACCCATGAGGCTATAAACTTATAATAGCTTAGAGAAAGCTTTTCATGATACTTCCAACGTTGAAGCGTATTTGAAAAATGAAAAGGCTTACAAATCCAAGAGCACTCTATCTTCAACTTGGAACAAAGGGAAAGAGAAGTGGAAGACGTCCACTTGGGAGAAGCCTAAGATCACTACTTCTACTCCTCAAGCCAAGTTTGACTACAAAGCTAGAGGAGACGACCAAGCCAAAGGAGGTAACAATGATAAACCTAATTTCCCTCGTCCTTCTACCATTAATGTTTCAAATGCTAAGGTAGAGGGCACATTTCGAGTGAGTGTCCTAATAGGAGGACAATTATGATCTTGAGAGATGGGTACCAAATCGATGAGGAAAATGTGGGCGGGGTTGGTAATGGTGATGAGGGAGAAAAGAGTGAGAATGAGGGTGAGCCCGAGAGTGATGTTGAAGAGCGAATGGAGGAGAAGCTAAACTTTGCTATTGTAGCTAGAAGAGCCATGAGGGCATTAGCTAAGAAGGAGAGTGACAAAAGAGAGAACTTATTCCATGCGAGATGTAAGGTAGTGGACAAGGTTTGTTCATTGATAATTGATGGTGGTAGTTTCACAAACGCGGTAAGCCAATTTTTGGTACAAAACATGAATTTCCCCACAAGAAAACATCCTAGTCTTTACAAACTCCAATGGTTCAATGAGTGTGGTGAAATGAGGGTGACCAAGCAAGCCGTTATTAAATTTAGCATTGGGAGGTATCAAGAAGAACTCTTATGTGATGTGGTACCGATGCAAGCTTGTCACATATTGCTTAGTAGGCCTTGG
This sequence comes from Lycium barbarum, assembly GCF_019175385.1. Classification (NCBI taxonomy): domain Eukaryota; kingdom Viridiplantae; phylum Streptophyta; class Magnoliopsida; order Solanales; family Solanaceae; genus Lycium; species Lycium barbarum. Next base: position 27,237,287 of record NC_083347.1, read on the forward strand.
CAATTTGATAGGGATGCGCAACATAGTGGAAGGTTCAACAAGTATTCATTTGTACTTGGGGGACGAAAGTTTGTTCTTGCTCCATTGACACCCTATAAAGTTAACGAAGATTATAGAATCATGAAGGAACTATGAGAAAGGGTTCAAGTGGGGGAAATGGAGAAGCGTGATAAGGGAGCCTTAGTGGCTATTGGTGGAGAAGGGTCATCTCAAGATGGACCCAAAAGATGCATGTTGGCTTGGCCAAGCAATTGCTTGAAAGGAGTTGATGAGAGGCACTTATGGTGTGCCTAGTTAACAAAGATCTACTTTTGCATGCTAACCAAGATACTAGCACTTTGCTTAGCATTGTGACATCTCTTTTGCAGGAATATGATGAGCTCTTTCCAGAAGAAATGCCTCAGGGTTACCTCCATTGAGAGGTATTGAATATCAAATTGACTTTATGCCGGGATCATAAATTCCTAACAAACCGGCATATAGGATAAATCCGGAGGAAACAAAAAAATCGCAAAAACAAGTTGAAGAGCTTCTAGAAAAGGGTCTAGTGAAGGAAAGCCTTAGTTCATGTGACGTGACGGTGATTCTTGTTCCAAATAAGAATGGCACTTGGAGGATGTGCATTGATTGTCGAGCCGTCAACAAAATCACGGTAAAGTATCGCCATCCTATTCCTAGACTTGATGATATATTGGATGAGCTTTGTGTATCAAGTGTGTTTTCTAAAATTGACCTTAGAAGTGGCTATCACCAAGTTCGTATGAATCTTGGTGATGAGTGGAAAATGGCCTTCAAGACCAAGTTTGGTCTATGTGAGTGGCTTGTTATGCCATTCGGCCTAACCAATGCACCTAGTACCTTTATGCGCTTAATGAACCATGTGTTGAAACCCTTTATCAATAAATTTGTTGTTGTCTACTTTGACGATATTCTTGTGTATAGAAAATCAATGGAAGAACATGTGAGCCATTTGAGGCAAGTATTTGAAGTGTTATTGCATGAAAGATTGTTTGCTAATCTCAAGAAGTGTGCCTTTGGGTTTGAAAAAGTGGTATTCTTGGGTTTTGTTGTGAGTGTGAATAGTGTAGAGGTTGATGAAGAAAAAGTGGAGTTCACTAGAAGTTGGCCAACTCCTAAAAATGCAACCAATTTAAGGAGATTTCATGGGTTGGAAAGTTTCTATAGGCGTTTAGTGAAGGGATTTAGTACCATTGCCTTGCCCTTGATCGAATTGATCATAAAGAATGTTCCTTTTGTGTGGGGAGATGAGCGAGAGAAGGCTTTTCAGTAATTGAAGTCAATGTTGAGTTCGTCACCATTGTTGCAATTGCCCAATTTTGAGAAGACATTTGAGGTTGAGTGTGATGCTTCCGGGGTTAGTATTGGTGGAGTTTTGATGCAAGAAGGCAAACCATTGGCCTACTTTAGTGAGAAGCTTAAGGGGGCATCATTGAATTATTCTACCTATGACAAGGATTTATATGCACTTGTAAGAGTATTGACCCATTGACAACACTACTTGTGGCACAAAGAATTTGTGATTCGTTCGGATCATGAGTCCTTGAAACATTTGAAGAGCCAATCCAAACTCAACAAAAGGCATGCAAAGTGGATAGAACTTATTGAATCTTTCCCTTATGTAATTCATTACAAGAACGGTAAAGAAAATGTGGTGGAGGATGCTTTATCTATATGTTTTGCTAAATACCATGACATCTATGATGATAGGGTTTGCAAGCCTTAAGGGATTTTATTCTCAATATCCCTATTTTAAGAAAGTTTTTGAGGAGTTGACTCAAGAGAAGAGGGTTGACCTGTTCCAATTTGTTGATGGGTTCTTGTTCAAAGATGGCAAGGTTTGTGTTCCTATGAGCTCTTGGAGAGAGTTGTTTGTGAGGGAAGCCCATAGTGGAGGTATGATGGGACACTTTGGAGTGTCCAAAACACTTAACATTCTCTGTGAACAATTTTATTGGCCCAAATGAGGCATGATGTGAAGAAGTTTTGTAGGCAATGCTTGGAGTGAAAACAAGCCAAATCAAAGACTCGGCCTCAAGGTATGTATACTCCCCTTCCCACTTCTATTGGTCCTTGGATTGATATTTCTATGGATTTCATATTGGGTCTTCCAAGAACCAAAGGGTTCATGATAGCATATTTGTGGTGGTTGATAGATTTTCACGAATGTCTCATTTTATACCACATAAGTGTGATGATGCATCTCATGTAGATTTTTTGTTTGTGAATCATATTCTTAATTAGTTGCATGGAGTCCCCCGCACTATTGTTAGTGATAGGGATTCCAAATTCCTTAGTCATTTTTTGAAGAGTCTTTGGGGTACACTTGGTACCAAGCTCATGTCTTCTACTTCTTGCCACCCTCAAATGGATGGTCAAACCGAAGTAGTGAATATGACTCTAAGGAGTATGCTTAGATGTATGATTAGAGAAAATCCCACTTCTTAGGAGGACCATTTACCTTTAATTGAGTTTGCTTACAATCGGTTCCTCTATTCCTCTATTGGCATGACTCCATTTGAAGTATGTTATGGCTTTAATACTTTGATTGCTTTAACCTTACCCTTTTGTCTAGGGATGTTGCTGTGAGTTTAGATGCAAAAGAAAGGGGGCCGAAATGATGAAATCCATGCCAAGGTAAAGGAGAGCATTGACAAGGTCAACACCAAGGTAGCCAAGAGACAAAATCATGGGAGAAGAAAAGTGGACTTCCAATCCGATGATTGGGTTTGGGTTCATTTCGGAAAAGAGAGGTTCCCTCAAATGAGAAAAGGGAAATTGAGTCCAAGGGGAGATAGACCATTCAAAGTGATTGAAAAGATCAATGACAATGCCTACAAGATCGACTTGCCAAGTGAGTATAATGTTCATAATGTTTTCAATGTGAGTGATCTTTCCTCTTGTGTTATAAGTATGCCTCTAGATTCGAGGACTAATCTTCTCCAAGAAGTGGAGGATGACATGAACCTAACAAGCACAAGGCCATTCGCTAGGAGTCAAGCAAAAGAACTTCGAGAGTTGCAAGCCTTGTTCATGAAGAAGGAAGCCTTGGAGGAGATTGGAGAGAATACCTCCCGAACTTACAACATTTGGGAGTTGGCATTGGAAGAGTTGCAAAGTGGCTAGATGCGCAAAATGGCTAAAAGTGCAACTATGGGGCTAAGATTGCAATTGGAGGTCATACTTGCAAGTTATGGGGTTAAAATGAAAATTGGAGGTCATAATTGCAAGTTATGAGACTTTGGATGCAATTGAAGACCACTGTGGGTATTTTTCCAAAAGAGCTACTTTAGGGCCTTTTGGTGTAATAGGCATTAGTATAATAGCTGTTTTTATCCATTTGGAAGATTTATCTTGAATATTGTGTGAACTCATATTGAGAGATTTTAGTCATTAATATAGTTTGTTTGGTTACCTACACTAAGTGTGATTTCGTTGTTGCAAATTGAATTGCTTATCCATTGAATTCATCTAGATTGCTCATTTGTGGATTCAAATTGAGTCTTCTAATTTGATTCAAATTGCTTTGGTTCTTTGGTTGAATTCAAAATAGGAGTGTCTAAGTTTCATATACTTAGATTTGCCTATAGGGTTCATTACCAATTGGGTCAAGTATCTATCCTCTAATTCCTTAATCCCCAATTCTTCATCTATCTTTTGTTTTCCTTTGTTTTTGTTTTATTCTTAGAGTTTCCCTAGTTAGATTGTTATCACCTAGTAGTTACACCAATTCCAATTACCGTGTGGCTTGCCAAACAAACCCTTAGGTATTTCTATCATTGGTCAAATCAATAAGAGGTCTTCGCTTGGTTTAAATACAATTTTAGCTGAAATTACTTAGTAGTGTATAATGTAAAAGTTAATAGTATATGGAGTAGTTTGTATTATAAAATTAGTAATACAGTGATTATAATGCAAGATCTAGTAGTATAAAGCACATTGATTATTTTTTGTTGGACATTTGATTTGTTGTAAAAAAAAATTAATTTTGAGGATCAAGAGATGTTTTTATCATTTTAGTTAGTTTAAACAATGTACTGTTAATATTCATATTACTTATTCAAACTTTATTCCGTATAATTTATGCATGTATTATTTAATGAGAGAACGCAAGTAACAACACCAAGTATAAAACAATGTTGAATTTTATACTATGATTAATTTCTCCGACAAGCCAACCAAAAAATGTATAAAAACAACTGGGTAAAGGTAGTTCGTGCTGTGCACGGGCCCAACCTCAAATGCAATAATTATAATAAATCAATTTGATTAATACCTTTTTAGCTATAGTTAACAAATTTAATCTCAATTTTAGTTTATTATCATCAAGGAACTCAAGTTAATATTAATGTATTTCTTTTTTACAGTTGTGTTGCGGAATTATGGAGTTATACTGACATTCTAATACATGAATTAAAACTATTATCATTTCAATACTAAAGTGGGGAAACTTTATCTCCCTTTTTGTCGCTTTTTATTGAATATGTTTGCATGTAGTTTTTTCCTTAAAATTTGATGCTAAAGTGAAAGTTAATGATATAATTAAGAGTTTTTCAACTTCTATTAATTCTTTTTTTTTTTAAAATTAAAGCAACCAGCATGGTGCTAGTTGTGTTTTATTAAACAAAACAAGTCTGTACAGAAAACATAATAATACAAGGCCAAAACTGCCTCTATCATGAAAAAAACAGAAAACTAACAAATGAATTAGCCTAAACTATAGCATCACATATCCAAGTTGTGGCCTGATTTCACTTAAGCAATCTCCAAGCTCTCACCAGGTGCTATGAAATTAGTAACCAATAGAAGTCTCCTTCTAACTTGAAACTATGCAAGTTCAGGCATGGCCAGCTCTTTTTCTATCTATAATGAATGATCTCCTTCCTTCAGTATGGATTTTAGCAGTCCATGATATCCGCCACTATACAACCTCTTCCAACAGCTTGAACATAAAGTTAATACCATACATTGGATAGGAGTTGCATAGTGTTAGACTCATAGACTGCTAAAATCAGTGTTGATCCTTCTATTCTTGTCAAATTCTAGTTCCCTCTTCATCTGTTTTAAAATTTGTGTTGCATTCTCCTTGTATTGCAGCTTCATACTGCATATTTTTATAGTATCTTGTGCTCAATCTGGTTCTCTTGCATACACAGTTTTGAACCTGAAAGAAGGCCAATGCATCTTATCTATATTGACTAATCTTCTTGCTGCTACTGGTAGTTCTGTGAAAGAACTAAAACTTATTTGACCTGCAAAATCAAAAGAATGGTTAGTTAAAAAATCTGCCAGCTGGTTCCCTTCCCTCAGAACATGGCCTATACGCATTGTTCCTCTTCTCATCCATTCTCTTATATTGTGCACCTCCATACAAACACTCCATGGGACATCCCATTCTCCTTCCACAAACTTTAGAAGACCAAGAGAATCAGTCTCTAAATAAAGTGGTACCAGCTTCTTCTAAACACAATATCTAATGCCATCATACATGGTTTTAGCTTCAGTCACTAAACTGGTGGTATCTGCAATCCTCCTAGCACTTGCATAAATAAAATCACCATCACGATTTCTAACACAGAAAGTACTAGTACTAGGACCAGGATTGCCTTTGGAGGCACCATCACTGTTACATTTATACTACCCTGATCAGGACTACACCATTACACCATGGTATATGTAATGTGTGGCCTATATCCTTCTAACTGCTGCACAAGATGAGGCCAAGAATTGGCTATGTTCTTCAATGATAGATATCTTGTCTTGGCAAGCTGAATCAAATTCAGGTTAATCTCATACAAGACCTTATATCTGGACATCTTTTCTCCATGAACCACTACATTTCTTCTCTTCCACAATTTCCACATAATGATAGTTGGAGTTGCTTGATATAGTGGTTTCAATTTGGTTGAACATGCAGTATTCCACCATTTCTCAACAGTCTGCTTAATTTGAACAAAAGGAACTTGTACCCTAGCTGCATCTGCAAAAACTTTCCACACTCCAGTTGCATAGTCACTTGTAAGAAATACATGTTTCATTGTTTCTTGCTGTGGTTGGGAAAAACACCTGCATATTGAAACAATAGAGATTCCTAATGTATCTAGCACATCATCCATAGGAAGTTTATGTTTCCATACTCTCCATAAGAAGAAGGAAACCTTGAATTGTAGCCCCTTTATCCACATATGCTCAAAGAACTAGTTATACTCTCCTTTTTGCCTTAGCTTTTCCGATGCACTCCCTACTGTAAACTGGCCACTACTAGTAGGAAACCACCAAGCCTTGTATATGCTAGTATAACCTTCATCTCTCCAACATTTTCTAGTAATAAGCTCCATTACATCTGTAGGTACAATTTATTATAGCTTCTGAACATTCCATTTGTCATTAATCATCACATCCTTCACCTCTTGAACACTGTCATCTATACGGAAGTTTGAAGGCATAAGATTAGCCAATGGACCTAGTTTTTTCCAATTATCATACCAAAAGTTGGCTGAACCATCTCTTGGCTCCCATCATATATCTTGCTTAATTGCATCTCTAGCCTTCAACATGTTTTTCCAAAGCTGTGAACTACTTTCCATTGTACCAGAGTTGGAATCTTTCTTTTACAATACTTATTCCACATATAAGTAGCCCATGTAGTCCTTCCTGTTCTAAATCTCCGCCACAAATTTGCAAACAAGGCCTTAGACACATCAAATAAAGATCTGCCCCAGGCCACCTTCTTGTTTAGGAACGTATAATTTCAGCCAAGCAGACCAGTGCCTAGTTCTCCCTTCCTCTTTGTTGCTCCAATAAAATATAGCAAAGATCTTATGTAGCTCATTGCGGGTATATTTGGTATATGCTAGAGCAGACAAAAGATACAGTGGCATGCTTTGCAATACACTATTAATGAGTTAAATGACTTTCCTCCAAAAGTAAGCAATCTTCCTTTCCAATTCTGTAGCTTATCTTTCACCTTTTTTATAAGATCATTATAGTGACCTTCTTTTTCCTTGAATGAAAGATAGGACACCCAAGGTATTTAAAAGAAAACACACCTCTTGAAACAAAGAAGTTGTTGTATTCTGATGCATATAGAAAGAGATTTTGTCCCTATTGATCAACTGCCTGACACCTTCTCATATTCCTTTAATATAGACATAATCATCTCCAAAGAGACCTTATCCGCAAAAGCTAAAATGATGGTATCATTAGCATAAACCAAATGGTTCAAGTTGGCACTCCACTTTGGCATTCAATAACTTCTGTATTGCTCCACTTCAAATAAATGATTAAGGCTTCTTGACAAAACTTCTGTAGCTAGTACAAATAAAGCAACTGACATTGGATCAGCTTGCTTTACTCCTCTAGTAGAGTGAAAGAATCCAAAAGACTGACGATTCAACAGTACAGAATACGAATTGTTGGCCAACAATCTCCAAATCTGATCCACAAATTCCCCTGCAAAGCCCATTTTCTCCAGCACCTTTTTAAAAAATAGCCATGACACTCTATCATATACCTTGGCCATATCTAAATTTATATCAACATTTGCAGGTTTTCCTATCTTCCTAATATCAGTCACTGTTTCCTGTGTAAGCAATACATTTTCAATGATACTTCTTACTTTAACAAAACCTGACTAATTACTGGATATCATTCGTGGTAACATACATTCAAGACTTCCATGTATTACTCTTGAAATCACCTTGTTGATAAAGTTTCTCAAGCTGATAGGCCTGAGATTAGCAAAACTTTTTACAAGTGGTTTTTTAGAAGAAGTACAAGATTAGTATGAGTAACTGATTTAGGAAGTGTATGCCCTTCATAAAAGGCCTTGACCAGCCTAACATCCACCCCTACTATATCCCAACATGCATAATAGAATATACCTGAAAGTCCATCTAGACCACAACCACATGCATGAAAGAAATTGATTGCCCCATCTGCTATATTTTCTCCAGTCTCTAGCTATACTCCATCTGATTGTTGAATCCTCTTAATTTGCAGCATCTTTCTTCTTCCATTTACAATACCATGAAATAACCTTGTATTCCTATCTCCTTATGTGAACCCTGTATAACCAGATTTTTACCTACAAAATTCCTCTTCATAATGCAGATACCTCTTCATTTCAACTTGAGCCACTTGCAGGATAGTTCTATTCTCCCCTGTAGGATTTCTTCAAATAGTTGCTCTTTAATTCTCACAATATCCTCATGATTATTAGCTGCATGAAAATGTCACCAAAAGCTTCCTTACTCCATACTGATAAAGCTTCTTTCATTTGCTTGATCTTCCTTTTAAAGCTTAAAAAAGGATTACTATCACTCTTCTCAGGCCAGTTTGCTCTAACAGTATCCAAGAAAGAAGGGTGTTCTCTCCAAAGTTTCAAGAACCTAAAAGGTTTTGAAAAGTTTGGAGTCTTAGTTCCAAAAGTAACGAAGAGTGGGGCATGATCTAAACCAGTTCTGGCCAAATGATCCACTTCTATATTACCAAACCATTGCTGCAAATGTGAGTTAGTGACAACTCTATCCAACCTTTCAAATATGCAATCATATCCTGCCCTTCCATTCCACCAAGTAAAAGGGCTCCCTTTAAAAGCAGTTTCCACTAACTCACATAAATTAATACAAAATGCAAAGTCCTCATAATCCTGTGGAATTACAGGATTTCCACCTATCTTCTCATCTTCATTTAGGACAACATTAAAATCTCCTCCAACCAACCAAGATGCATCTATATTACCAGCAAGTTGGTATATATTGTCCCACAACTGCAATCTCTCAATTTCATCAGGCTTAGCATACACCAGGATAGTCACCAAGAGTCTGTTTTCCTCATGAATAAATAAATTCGAAGTGATTTCCTGAGGAGTATCTGAAATGATTTCCACATCTGTTTCCTCATTCACAAAGAACCAAATCTTCTTATTAAAATTTTCTACTGCAGTCTTCATTCCTAACCTCCTTTGATATTTCTGTATATCTAGCTTGTTGAAAAGGTTCCAATAAAGCTATAAATAAGAACTTGTGATGCCTATTTAACATTTGAAGCCTATGGAAAACTTGTCGTGGCCTTACTGATCTTATATTCCAAATAAAGGCTTTAATAATCATTTAAAAGAGATCTTATTTGTTGCAGATCTCTTTGGCACAACCCTGGTTGGTTGTTGTATCTCAGCAGCATTAGCCTTTTTACCTTTGGTAATACTTTTACACCTTGATTTAGGAGAAACACCAGCCTCAATGCTCACTTGTTCAAGATTATGATCCACAGATTCCTCCAAGTCTTCTATGTTACTTAAGATATTTTCCTTTCCTGCACTAGAGCTACTTCCTACTGCCACCATTTTATGAGCTACTATATCCTTAAGTCTCTTCACAGGTGAATCATTGTTAAGGATAACCAAAGGTTGAATTGTACCAGAACAAATGAAAATATTAGTAGATGTTGTCATCTCTAGATCAGATACATGAGAAGGTTGAATAGCCTTGCCGTCATGACTACTCTACATACCTCCTCCTGGATCATCTGTGTCACCCCTATCTCCTTCAAAACCATTCTCCTTATCTCTTATTTCCTTCATCTCTACAACATCTTCCACAATACCCTCCTCCCCTTCTATCTCCTCGTCGACTCTATCACCCTATTTTGAAGGAGATTCCTTAGTTAAAGGAACACCATCTACAACCTGTGCAAAGTTACTCATATCCTTCTCCACATCATCACCTGACCCCTCTTCATTTTGGACCACCTTTGAACCATGTTGTTGATAACATAATCATCATCACTCAGCATATTAACCATGTTATCAACAGTTATATCAGCCTCACCCTTCCCTCCAACAGCCAAATCCTTGTTAATAATTTCCTCTTGTTTGTTCAGCTGATCCTTAATAATTGAAGGATCATCTCCGTTATTCCATTATGTCTCCTCAATTATGCTAGGAGAGCCCACTACCTCCTCCCTATTACCTACTAGAATCTCCCCCTCAGTAACCTCATTAATCTCTCATTCCTCAAAGAGAGCCTCAAAGGCATTGGCCACCTTAACATCTGCTACATTCCTATTTATAGGCTTACCAGCTACAAATTTGTTAGGATTCTTTTCCATAGAAAACTATCTCTTATCTTTCATAGTATTCCAATTTCCTGTGTCCTCAACTACTTTCCCACTAGACAACATAAATCCTGGCCTCTTATAATTCCTATTTTTGAAGTTTCCAGTTTCTACTGGTTTTTTAGCCTCAGTTTCACCTTCCACTTCTGTCTCCTCAACCACATTTTTTCTGAGTTCAGGATTTAGAATTCTACATCCCTCTTCATCATGACCTTGAAGCTTGCACTTTTTAGAGTACTTTGGAAGAACATCATATTGGATTTGCACCTTAACCAATCGAGACTTCCCATTCTTGTCATCTGTAATCTTCATATTAACAACCTTTGGCAATTTAGTACTAAGATCAACTAAGACTTTGACTCTGGCACAATTAGGCCTGGTCTTATTGATAGTAGCCATATCTAAATATAAAGGCTCGCCCACTACTAAATCAAGTGAAAACAAAGCATTCTTGATAAAGAATGTTAGGAGTAAATTCGGGAAAGAAATCCAAGCCATGGCCATTCTTATCTCCTCATCAACTTTAAACTTTGTATCATACATCAATGTCCTCATCTGATACACCCCACCATCCTTTGATTTTATATAATAAGCAGATTTTGCCATAATCTTTAACCAATCTTCAAATAATTCAATTCTTAAATAGAATATGTCTATTGCGAAATAAACCAAACGACATTCTCCCTTCAATCCACATTGTAATGGGATCTGCGTACGTAATTACTCCAAATCAGGCCATCCATAGGAGAACTTACCAACAACTACATATTGAAGTTTTTCTATAATATTCATACGTTGCACTTTATCTTCTGTCTATTCAACCATATATTCGCCATCCACAATCTCCACTGGCTTTAGTGGAATTGGTTCTACTTCTGGGACACCTTGTGCAACCATATCATCTTTGTTCTTGATTAAATCTACATAGTTTTTTGGAATTTATTTATGGGCATGGCTAGGGTTTGAAGGATTAGGGTTTTGGGTAGTTTCATGGTTCTGATTTTCGATGGTAATGGAGGATGAAGGGTGGTGTAGTGGTGGGAACTAAGAACTAGAGGCAAAAGATAATGGTTGGCCAGCCATAGTCGGCAGCTGACCAACAACCGTCACCGTCATTGGAAATTTAGGTTAGGGTTTTGCATGGTTTTTTAGGAGAGAGAAGAGAGCTTTTTTTCGAGCAATATAAAATTTTGTTTTCAACTTCTATTAATGAATTACGCAAAGAACTATCAACAATTCATTCGGTTGATTCCTTTAAATTTTAAACATGTTATGTTGCTATATTTAAAATTGTAAGGGAAAATAATTTTATGGATGTGACACTTCTGAAAATTGGATAACTCCTGCTTAATGTAATGTATTTATGTTATAAAATAAAGGCTATAAAGTAAATACACTAAAGATAATTATATAAAAAGAGACTGATGTATTATTCAACCTTTAACTTAAAAGAGATTTCATTGTCTATATAATTTTCTACAAATAAACTCCTATTTATAGGAGGGAATTACTTGATTCCTAAGCAATTAGCTTGGCGGCCAAGTAATTAGCTTGGTGGCCAAGTAATCTTGGTGACCAAGCGAATTAACTTGCTCTCCAAGTTAACTAATGGACAAACATATTATAATTAATATTTACAACACCCCCTCCCCCCTATGGATGTCCATTAATTTAGATGATGTGCCTCGTTAAAACCTTATTAGAAAAAAACCCTCTGGAAAAAAGTCCTAATGAAGTAAAAAGAGTACATATATCTAGTAATATGCTTTGATAGCTGCCTCATTAAAAACCTTACCAGTAAAATCTAACGGGACAAAATCTTAGTTAAGGGAAAAAGAGTATAACGCGTATTTTACTCCCCTTGACAAAGACCAAAATTTAGATGTCGGAGTCTTCGCATTCCAATCTTGAATATTATCTTCTCAAGAGTTGAAGTTAGCAAAAATTTGGTGAACAAATAGGCCGCACTGTCACTTGAACGAATTTGTTGCACATCAATATTACCATTCTTCTAGAGATCATGTGTGAAGAATAACTTTGGTGAAATGTGCTTTGCTGTATCTCCCTTTATAAAGCCTCCTTTTAATTGAGTTATGCATGCAACATTGTCTTCATATAATACTCTGGGCATTTTTATATCATACTTCAAGCCACATCTTTCTCTGATGAAATGTATCACTGATCTCAACCACACACATTCTCTACTAGATTCATGAATAGCTATTATCTCAGCAGGATTCGAAGAAGTAGCAACAATTGACTGCTTTGTAGATCACCACGATATAGTAGTACCTCCCTATGTAAACAGATAGCCTGTTTGAGATCGAGCTTTATATGGATCAAATAAATAACTTGCATCTGCATAACCAACAAGATTTGTACTACTATTCTTAGCATAAAACAGACCCATATTGATAGTTCCCTTCAGACATCGCGATATATTCTTAACTCCGTTGCAATGTCTTCGTGTAGGAGAAGAGCTATATCTTGCTAGAAAATAAACAGAGAACGCTATGTCAAGTTTTGTAGAGTTAGAAAGATACATAAGTGCATCAATTAGACTAAGATATGATACTTCAGGACTAAGAAGCTCTTCATTTTCTTCTTGAGGTCGGAACGGATCTTTACTCGTTTCAAGTGAGCGAACAACCATTAGAGTACTTAACGGATGCACATTGTCCATGTAAAATAGTTTTAAAACTTTTTCGGTCTAAGCAGATTGATGGATAAAGATCCCGTTTACTAAATGTTCAATTTTCAAACCAAGACAAAGTTTTGTTTTTTCAAGATCTTTCATCTCAAATTCTTTCTTTAAATATTCAATCGTCTTTTGGAGCTCTTATGGAATTCCAATCAGGTTTATGTCATCAACATAAACGACAAGTATAAAAAACTCTGATTTTGTTTTCTTAATAAAAACACATGGACAAATGACATCATTTATATAATCTTCATTTATCAAGTACTCACTGAGGTGATTATACCCCATTTGCCCTAATTGTTTTAAACCATATAATGATCTTTGTAATCTGATTGAATACATTTCCCGAGACTTTGTACTAATTGCTTCAAGCATTTTAAATCCTTCAGGAATTTTTATATAAATTTCATTATCAAGTGAGCCATAAAGGTAAGCTTTAACTACATCCATTAGATGTATTTCAAGGTTTTCATGTACAACTAAACTGATGAGATATCAAAATATTATGCCATCCATAACGGGTGAATATGTTTTTTCATAGTCGATACTGCATCTTTGAGAGAATCCTTGTGTAACAAGGTGTGCCTTGTATTTTACAATTTCATTTCTCTCATTCCTTTTCTGCACAAAGACCCATTTGTGGCCAACTGGTTTTACGTTGTTAGGCGTTTGGACTGCCTGTCCAAAAGCCTCACGTTTAGCAAGTGAATTCAATTCGGATTGAACTGCCTTTTTCCATTTTGGCCAATCATATCTTCGTCGACATTCTTTGACAGTTTGAGGTTCCTGATTCTCAATGTCTTTCATAATATTCAGTGTAACATTATATGCAAAACATTATCCATCATAATTTTTGATCGATTCAAATCTATCCCATCACCAGAAGAACTTAATGATAGTTTTTTTTTACTTATTTGAGTCTCGTGTCATGACCCAACCCGCCATGACTGGCACCCACACTAACTCTTAGTTGACAAACCAATACGTAAAGCCCTCTACTCATTCAAGTCTATTTTTATATTAACCAATTCAAGCACAAGATAAATCAAAATTTAGTCATGCCATAAAATAATAATGTAAATGCAAAAGTTCTAACTATTACAACCCCAAAACCGAAAGTCACCGTACAAGGACTCTAATCCAAAACATGTTTAAGGAATGTATACTGTCTGAAATAAATAACCATCAATGTCTAGAATGGAAATAGACATTAATAAAAGAAGATCTTCGTGTAGCCAGACATGGATAGAAGATCACCCTAAATCTATCAGCTAATGGCCTCAATGCTAAATGTGAGGTCGGGTAGCAGTCTCTGGATCACAATCTGCACTCAAAAGAATACAACAAGGTAGTATCAGTACAAACACTATGTACCGGTAGATATCATAGGCCGAATAAGATTAGTATCATGCATGAATAATAAAATCAATAAAAGACATACCAGTCAATAACACATCATCAATAGCCCAACAGCAAGTCGATTAATAGTAATAACACACAAGTCACCCAATGATATCAAATCAAGTCAACAGAAACAAACAACAAAATTAATTTTACCACCAACGACCAAAATGCATGCGGTACACACATACTAATTGATGTCATTGCTCAGTAGTCATGACCTGTAGGGGACCCATGGTGTCTATGTACCACTCGTTCCGGATTCACTCCTCGGACCCGAGCTCACAACTAGGCCACATCCTCACCTCTGGTCAAATATGCCTGTTCATATCTAGGCCTCATCCTCACCCACGGTCAAGTGAGCCTTTTCATATATATATATTCGTATCGATTATCACATCGTTTTCAATAATCAAATTATCATTTTGTACCTCAATTTTCCCAAGAAGATCAAATTAACTTCTCACTACAACATCATTAACCTGTAGGTTCCAACACAATGAATTGTGGCACGAAGCCCACATAATCACTCAATCAATAGCATATAGGAATTTCAACCACACACATCATGTTTGAAGACTAGACATGTTTTTTCCTATCATTTTCACAACACATACAATCAACTAATCAAAGTCTAACTCAAGCAGACCGTAACCTACCTCAACTATAGAGCTGAAACACTGCAGATTACTCCGCTATAGCCTTTCCCTTCCGTAAAGCTTCGAAATGCTCAAAGTCTAGCAATTAAGATGCTAAATAAGCCAGAAACACTTTAGTCACAAAATCAATTCAAAGATCACCCTTCCTTTTTTGCCCCATTCCAATAGGTGAATAGTTTCTGGGTGTAAATCAGCCTAACATTGGCCTTAGCAACCACAAACTATCAATTTACAAGGCTATTTAATCAAAACATCTATTACAAGCAGTTTCCATGGTCAAGCTGCCATTTTTATGAAACTCTAAGTCTCAATTCACTTAGTTCATGTCTCTAATCGTTCAATTTCTTGATTAAAAGTGATAACCCAAGCCGTTAGATGATAAACACACAATGACACTCATAATCCATCAACTATTGAAAGTCTATTAAGTTCTAGGGTTACTATTACCAATTTGCCATTGTAGACCCATAAAAGGGATGATATTCATAGAGATGAAACCGTAATGATGAAAGAAATGGTTGAAACTTACCTCTCAAGGATATTCTTGCCCTAGCTTGGAATTTCGCCCTAAGTGCTTGTGGAGAACTGCTTTGGAGTTTTATGTATAAAGAATTCGGAACTAAGTGTTTAAAAATCAAGATTCTGTCCCTGTCGACCGCTGCGGCGATCCACCCGTCGCTGCAGCAGTCCCGCTATAGCGGGCAAGTGCCCGCTGTAGCGGACCTCACTAATTTCTTCCCTCGGCTGTGGCGGGCCTGATCCCGCTATAGTACCATTGCTACAGCGGTCCAGTGCCAACTATAGCGGACACACCAATACTCGACTGACCGCAATGGCAAGAGACCTGCAGTTACAGAGGTCTTGCCGTAGTGGTACCATTGATCCAGTAAGCTCGCTAATTTCACAGTTTTTCAACTCTACCACCCAACATTTCATCCAAGGCCTCACAAACACAAATAAAGCATGCACATAGATATAAAAACACCATACAAACTCACCCGTGACCTCAGAATTTCCAACGGAGTTCTTGTTTCTTACGTCACCCCTAAATGGACTAAACACAAACATACAATAATCACACACAAGCCAAGTTTCAGTTCTTAGACTTATACACTTGACTGTCTACTAGCTCGTTCTACCCTTGAAAAGGTTCTATCTAGTAGGGTGGTCCTATATTTTCCATAACGACCGGGAGGGTCGTTACTTCTCGGATTTCCTGATATCTTCAGGAGTACCAGGATTAGTCAGATCTTGAATATCTTCATGATATTCTTTCATAGTGTCATTCTGATAATATTTCGTGTTTCTTTTTCTAGGATTTTATCCTCACCCAATGGCCTACCATGCTTCAGGCGTGTATGAGATTCAGAAGTTATGACACTAGTAGATTGCCCCTTAGGGACATCAATTCGGATAGGCACATTCTTTGCAGGAATATGTGACTTAGTTATTCTTTTCAAATCAGTAAATGTGTCTGGCATTTGATTTGCTACTTTCTGCAAGTGGATGATCTTCTATATCTCCTGTTCACATATAGGGGCACGTGGATCAACAAGAGATAGTGATGAAACTTTCCACGCAATTTCTCTTTTGATTTCTTTTCTCTCTCCCCCCTAATTGTGGGAAATTTGTTTCGTCAAATTGACAATCTGCAAATCGAGCAGTGAATAAATCTCTCATTAATGGCTTGAGGTAGCGAATAGTAAAGGGTGATTCAAACCCTACATATATTCCTAACATTCTTTGGGGGCCTATCTTAGTGCATTATGGTGGTGCTACCAACACATATTCAGCACAACCAAAGGTTCGGAGATGAGCAATATTTGGTTCATGACCAAATACTAATTGTGAGGGGGAGTGTTTATTATAATGAGTTGGGCTGAGATGAATAAGAGATGCTACATGTAACATAGCATGACCCCAAACGGTAGTGGGCAACTATGTTTTCATAAGTAGTGGTCTTGCTATCAATTGTAGTCGTTTAATAAATGAATTAGCAAGGCCATTTAGGGTATGAACATGAGCTACGGGATGTTCAACTTTTACCCCAACTAATAAACAATAATTATCAAAAGCTTGGGATGTAAATTCTCCGACATTATCAAGTCGTATAGCCTTAATGAGATAATCCACTACTAAAAAACTACCAAAAATCGAATAAAAAACTGACGCATTTTTACATTTCTAATTTTTTTAAATTATTTTAATTAGAAAACGACGGACGACGTCGGTTTTTTGGCAGAATTTTGAAAATATATATCCGTAAAAAAAACAAAACTGAAGTCCCACGTCGGTTTTATTAAAAAAAAATTAATATAAAACCGAGGTTTTATTTTTAAAAATATTTTAAATAATATGCAATTCAATTTGTTTTTTAAAAAACATAATAAACAATTTTTTTTAGGAAACCGACGGACAGGATCGGTTTCCTATTTTTTTTTTAATTTTTGGGTCATATCTGGTCAAACGTACTGGAAAAACCGACGGACAGGGTCGGTTTTGTCTGTCTGTTTTTCTTTAAAAACATTCCAGACGGGTTTTCATACCCATTTCTTCTCCTCTTCCCAATTAAACTCCCATTCCCCTCAAACCCTAGCTACCCGCCGCCCCCTCCCCTCCACCCACCCCCGCCGCCCAGCGTCGCCGCCTGCGCGGCCTGTCCCCACCAACCCCAGACCCGTTTTGAAGTTAATTAATTGAGGTTAGTTTCTCTTAAATTAGGACTTTTAAAATTCTTTTAATTTTAGTTTTATTTGTAGATTTTAGGCCTAATGCTAATCTATTTAGCTTTGTTAAACATCATTTGCAATGTTATTAATGTTGAATTTGTGAAAAAAATGTAAACTTTATTTGACTAGTTTAGTTGTCATTTTTTTGGCTTGAGATTGTGCTATATTTCATGTTCTTTGTCAATGTATTTGTGTTAGCTTAGTTATCATTCTTTGTAATATTATTGATGTTGAATATGTGCAAAAATGTATACTTTAATTATTTGACTAGTTTTTTTTTTTTTTTTTTTCAGATTGTGCTTTTTGTTAGAATTCCATAAGTTATTAGAATTGTTATTGATCATTCCAAATTAGAATTGGTTGAGATTGTGCTTTTCAAAGTTAGAATTGTTAAGTTATAGTATTTCTATAACCTCAATACTAAAATGTAGATTTTATTTCTCTAGATTTACTTTTCAATTTTTAGAATTGGTTGGAATTGTGCTTTTCAAAGTTAGAATTATTAAGTTATGTTAGCATTATTAAGTTATAATATTTCTATAACTTGAAAACTAAAATGTAGACTTTATTTGACTAGATTTACTTTTCACTTTTTAGAATTAAAGTTAGAATCCATAAGTTATTAAAGTTAGAATTGTTATTGAGAATTCAAAGTTAGAATTGGTTGGGATTGTGCTTTTCAAAATTATATTAAAGTTAGAATTTATAAATTATTAAAGTTAGAATTGTTATTGAGAATTCAAAGTTAGAAGTGGTTGGGATTGTGTTTTCTTAAGTTATATTTTAAGTTAGAATTATTAAGTTATAATATATTTCTATAACCTCAATAATTTGTGGGTATATTTTTGTAGATGGATCATATGTGGATGTATAATATGAATAATAGTAATCGTGTGGGTGTACATGATGAATTTGTTGAAGGTGTTGACGGGTTTATCACACATTCAATGACACCTCACCCTTTTCAAAATGAAGGGGTAATTAGGTGTCCTTGTTCTCATTGCCGGTGTATGAAGTATTTGAAATCGGAAGCGGTTAGGGTTCATTTATATAGTCGTGGGTTTAAGCAGAAATATTATGTTTGGACTGATCATGGAGAGACTGACGGGGTCAATGGTATATTTTACAATATGGTTGTCGGTGAAAGTAGTGTGTCGCAGGAATATAGTCATGTCCAATATGATAGGGTTAATGATATGGTTAATGATGATTTTGGCGTACAGTCTGGGTTTGAACCTGGGCAAAATTTTGAGGGACCTTCAAATGAAGAAGCAATGCGCTTCTATCAAGAATTAGAAGAAGCTAGTAGTCATCCACTTTAGGTAGGGAGTCAGCATTCTAAGTTGTCTATTGCAGTTAAAATGATTAACATCAAATCAGATTGGACTGTTGTTGAAGCTGCTATGGACTCAATGATTAAGCTTGTAGGGGAACTAGTTAGTCCGGAATTCGACATACCTAAGAGTTACTATGAAGCAAAGAGATTGTGTTAAAACTAGTTAATGGTACTTTTGGTTGGACATTTAAATATTTCTGAACTTTGAATGTCTATTTAGATCGTATTTGATGTGTTTAGATAGTGTTTGATGTGTTTTATTATTACTTAGGGTGATTTTATGTGTTGTAGCTCTTTTAAAATTGATCTGGAGCATTTTAATGCTAGTTTTGAGCTGCTTTTGGTACTGGTTTCTGTGCAGGTGTGGCTGCAGAAAATGCAGGAAATTTTCCAGAAAATCGATGGAAAACCGACGCAGTCCGTCAGTTTTCTGGAAATTAATTTTGGAAATTTTCCTGAAAACCGACGGAAAACCGACTCAGTCCGTCGGTTTTCTGAAAAATAATTCTGAAATTTTATGAAAAAACCGATGCACTGTGTCGGTTTTGTATTTAAAATAAAAAATTTTAAATAAAAAACCGACGTCATGCATCGGTTTTTCCATAAAATATATATTGTTTTTATATAACATAATAAATCAGAAATTAAAAAAACCGACTCAGTCCGTTGGTTTTTTTAATTTTTTAAAATTATTGTATAAAACCCGACGGACCACGTAACCGACGCAGTCCGTCGAAAAAAACCGACGTGGTCCGTCGATTTTAAAAAAGTGAGGCTATGTAAACCGACGGACCGTAAAGGGTCGGTTTCTCGTCGGTTTCATTGAAAAAACCGACGCAATCCGTCGGTTTTCTTTGTCTGTTTTTCCTATTTTTTTAGTAGTGATCTGGGAACTGTGTTGTAACACCTCGTGCATTCGGGCTAAGATTTGACTCGTAAGACGGGGGTATAATGAACTCAATTTGAGTAGTGTATAAACAGTGCTTGAAACCCAATCAAGAAATGAGAAGAGTCCTTGAGCAAAGGAAAGTTGGAAGCTACCTTACGGAGCGTGTTTTCAAGTAAGATTGCGCCATATCTCAATTAGAATGAGTATACGGAAAAATATGTAAGGAATTGGGACAATTTCCTTCTTGAAAGTTGTAGATCTTTGAAATACCTTTCCAACGGTATATTATGGAGATCAAACAGACTTTTGTACAAAACGTTATGCCCGTTTTACTAAAACAATGTTTTTCCAATTTACGATGGAATCTACGGGCCGTAAAAATTATACGGGCCGTAGATTTGGGCCGTAAAACTGGTCCAGAAAGCCCAAATCCCTGTAATTGATTTACAGTGGGATCTAAGGTCCGTAAAACTTTTATAGTCCGTAAATTAGGGCGTAAAACAGGTCCGACAGTAATTTTGAAACTTCGTTTTAAGGTTTTTTCACTTCATTCTTCACACCCCAAGCCCTAGAACGATCTTCTATTCCCTCCCATCATCAAGAACACCAAAGTAATCCTATTCTAATAATTCCAAGTCAATTCTAATAAATATCCTTGTAATCTAAAGAAGAAATCATCATTCCTAACCTAGGGTTTTCAAGAAAACCCATCTCAAGGTTCAAGAATTCAAGATTTTGGAAATCTTCTTCAAAGTTGAAGTCTTTAATTCAAATTTTGGAGCATTACCAGGTATGTAGGGTTGCTATCTACGTGTGGGAATATTATTGTTCTTCCCCACGCCTCTTCTTCCATAAAAGTATGAATCTTTACGAAAACTAAGGTTTTTAACCATGTTCATGATAACCCTAGTTCCATGTCCCATGATTATATTATGTATTGAATTATTATTAATTCTTCATTGAGTTCTTGATATTTCATTATGATTATTGAGAATCCGTCCGAAATCTATGAAAACACATACTTTGCATCCCATGGGTTCCTACATGCAAGTTATGAATCATCATGTTATTTTCGAGAAAACACTCTACATGATTTACACGTTTTCATGCAAGTATATTATATAACTATATTGTTCAAATCCATGTTTTGCAAGCTATATGATATGAAACCGTATTTATGTTATATCACTTTAGAACATGCTTACAAGTTATTTCATGACACCATGTTACAAGTCATTTCATGAAACCATCTTTACAAGTTATTTCGTGAAATCATGATTACAAGTTATTTCACGAAAATCATGGGCTTCTTAGCCAACTATATCATGTTCATGTTTTTGGGAGTTGAATAGATTACCGAGAAGGTTTCATACCTGAAACTATGTATGCCAACGTAGGATAAGGATCGCTCCACCCAGTAGGACGATTCCTTCATATTTTCCCCATTGAGGGATTTGGATCCATTCATGTCTTGTACCCTGGCAAGGTACAAGACGGCTTAGCTGGTCGGGCAGAGATCAGACAACATGTGTCAATGTGGTGGTTACATGTAGGTTATATTAATGCTCTCCCAACTTTTGAATATGTTTTTTTTTATCCATGTTATATATGTATTTATGTCCATGTCAGATACACATGTTCATGACCAGGTTTCAGTTTCAGTTCCAGCTCTCATCATGTTATTTCATATACCATGTTTATTTCATTCAGTTGCTTTACATAACAGTACATTTAATGTGCTGATGTCCCCTTTCTATTTCCTGGGGCCTATATTTCACAATGCATGTACAGATACACAGGACAATGGATCTACTTCATAGGACTACCCACGTATCAGCTTTTGCTCAGCCCCATCTTTTTTGAGGTTTAGTCATTATTTACTTTATGTTAGTTATGTATTTAAGGTATGCTGGGGGCCTTGTCCCAGCAATCACGTTTAGCTGTTCAAACTCATATTAGAGGTTTCATTGACTAGACAAGTCAGTTATGTCATGTCACACTTTCAGAGTCATATAGCCATTTTGGCTCATTCATGTTATTTCCCCACTCATGTTTAAACAAGTATTGTGATTAAGTATTATGACTTATTGCATTTTATAAAGGCTCATCATGCATTCACGTTATATTCCGCTCATGTTAAGTCTCATGATGATTCAGCAAGCCATGTGGTTCGCTCGGTCACATGCAATAAGGCATCGAGTGCCATGTTTCGCCCAGGCCATGGTTCGGGGCGTGACAAATCTTGGTATCAGAGCCCTAGGTTCAAGTGTCGTAGGGAGTCTATGAAACCGTGTCTAGTGGGGTCACTTTTATATGTGTATGGCGCCCACACATATAAATAGTTGACCACCAAGACATCTAGAATTGTCTCACTTCTTTCATACTCTAGATCGTGCAGTTAGAGTAGTACCTTCAGGATTCCTTCTAATTCTTGTGAATTATGTATTTCAGAAAGTGTCTCCTAGGAGAATGGAATCTACGAGGCCAAGGGCGCTACCTATGCTACCCCACGTAAGAATTCGCAGACTCAAGAAGTTTGCATCTGTGCACAGAGACTTGCACCAAGTTCTAAGTCACGAGTTAGTTTGGGAAAAAAAGGGTTTTCAGAATCCTAGCTGCAACTAGTGTAGTAAGAGACACCAAGGGGTGTGCCGCTCAGGAATGGATATATGCTATAGTTGTGGCCGCAGGGGCCATGTTCAGAGAGATTGCCCGTCAGCTGGGTAGGGCGCCAAAGGTAATGAGGATAGAATGCAAAAAGAGGAAAAGCTACAAAAGGAGAGAGACAGGGAATTTAGTAAGAGAGCTAAGTCCATAGGTAACTTTAACCATGGGAAATCTCATGAAGGTGGAAACAAGCAGTTCTTTAAGAATGGGTCATCAGGACCTGCTCTTTCTACGGTGAATACACCAGTCCCAAGGTTCAAGATTAATCAGAACAATCGGGCTGTCGGGGCAGCGAACTCACGGCCACAAACCTGTGTGGGCTACCGAGGTCCTAAACACCCTACGTGCAATAAGTGTGGAAAGAGGCACCTAGGAGTGTGCCGTTCGGGCTTGGATGGTTGCTTCAGATGCGATCAGTAAAGTCATCATATAAAGGATTATCTTTCAACAAGACATACTCTAGCAGGACGTCAGGGCCCATGGGCATCTTCAGACGTAGCCACAGGTATGATGATGATAGCTCTTACGTAAGACCCCACGAGATAACATGATATGAAGTTAACAGCAGCAGGCATAAATTGTCCACGATAGTTTTGAGCAGGAATAGCCTAAGAGCCAACCATCTGTAATAACAGAAAGTCTCGAATTTTTTAAGGATATATATTTTTTTGCCATATGATCTACGCGCATGACTAAGAAAAGGACTAAGCACGATAAGAAAATCACGAGCAGACGATATTGAATTTTTAGTGATAGTTTTAAATTATTTAAGCTTATTAAGATCAGACCTAAAGAGTATGATGTTAGTAAGTTACTACAAGAAACAGATATTAATATGAGATAAAAGATATAACAATTCCCTCTTAGGTTATGCGATTGAACATTTATCCCCGATGTGTATAGTATGATGTAAATTTGAGAGTGTATAGGGAGTTTGGGCTTAGTTGCTCCAATTGCTCGTTTGAGACGGATGAAATTCCTTAAGTGTGATCCATGTCTATAGTTCAGAAATATAGTATTCAACCCAGAATAGAGTCAAATAAGAAGGAAAAGTTTGGAATAAGCTTATGCTTTACTTTAGTACTCAGAGAAGAATTAGGGAATATGATGCTAATAAGTGGTTAGCAGAAGCATAGTGAGTAAGTTTGAATAGATACAGTGAATTAGAAATTTTCAGCAGAGTTAGTAGAAGTACGATTTGAGTTACTTAGTCAAGTTAGCACTACTAAGTGGATAATTGTCTGAATACACCGAAGGCGTGTTAGAACCCAAAGGGTTTAAGTTAAATTTGAGGTATAGAAATTGGTGATAGAAGAAAACCATCTAAGCAGTAAGAGAGCAAGCTATAGAAGAAGAGCCTTTAAGAGTTATCAGAAAAGAGTTTTCCCCAAGACTGACAAAGCTAGTATGCCAGTTATGTACATTAGAAACCTATTAATTTAAGTAATCCAGTTTTCCCAGTGAGTAAGACTTGCTTGAAGTAAGCAGAAGAAATGAGTCATTAGTATTTTAGAGGAAATTAGCAGAACCACTAGATGACCACTTATCGCTAACTCGAGAGATCTACAGGCTTTAAACGTCATCTTTGAACTAAGGAGGAGATCGTCCGATAAGGTGCCGATATAGATTATGTGTTTTGTAAGTTGATAGGTGTTAAGGAGATTATGTCAGAGGATCACAATTTCATGTAGCCAAGATAAGGTGCATAAAATGTGATTTTTATCACGCCCGTTGAGATCAAGTACTAGGTAATTATGTTATGAGATAAAGTTCTAGATCGAATAACGGGTTTTAAGAGTATAACGGTCCCAATTCCAGAGTAATTCATGTACTATGTGGTACTAATGCCCAGACACACTCTACTCGTGCCTTTCGTACCCATATCATGCCCATGTTCGAGTATTACACTCCACGTTTAAGATACATGAATTAAGACTTCATATGATAGTCAGCTATGCAAGGGAATGTCCTTTCATGTTTCGCACATCAGGTGTGCTCATGTCTAAAGTAAAAAAAAAAAATTGCATTCAGGTCTTATGTATCTATCATGATTTTATACTCATGTCCATGTTCTATCATCTAAGTGCTTTTCAAATTTGATGATGATCTTAACCCCTATGATTATGTTCTCCATGTTACCACATACTCATATCCCAATCCATTTCGCTATGCATCCCACTTATAGCGGTATCGTAACAATGATTTTGTTAGATAATAATGAAGGTGAACCAAGATGGATCTCCTACCTATGATTCTATGTAATTCGTGCTTACGTTTCTTTGGCTAATGTTTTAAACCATCTCGTAGCTTGGCACAAAAGATGCCCTTATCTTTTCCGAAGTATCTATGCAATTTTTATGTTCAAAGTGACTTTCTACCCATGTGTTAGATGCTCGAGGAACGAATTATACATGCCTATAATCCATTCTTTCAGAAGCCTTATTTATAACAAGGGTGTTCACTCACGGTGATAAGAGTAATCTATGTTGAATCATGTCCTATTCTTTCAGTATATCTAAATTCTAAAGGTAATGTTTTATCCATGCCTTATGTCTCTGACCCAAGAGTGAGCCTACAATTGTACTGCACGCAAATCACACTTATGTCTTATTATTAGCTCAATACTCATGAAATCAGGTCCAGACACTACGATATGCATCTATAATGTACTCATGTAAATGTCAGGTCGCTCATGGTCCCATGTCATGCTATTCACGTTTCATGCCATATGAATCACGTTCTATGTACGCATGTTCCTCGTTACGTCCTCCATGTACAATGCACCATGTCATGTCTGTTCTCTAAAGCAAAGTATCTCATGTGAATAGTACCAATAATTCCGTTTCTCTCAGTCCTCTAGAATTCGCTCACAAGAATGAGGAAGATGAGCTAAGGCATTCATAATCATGATTAATAGCTACCAAGATAATCAGAAGTAAGGTGCTTTCATGCCCAGGTAATCATGTCATGTTCATGCCTATTTCCAGTACTCATGTCATTCGTGCCTACGAATTTTCTTCCAAATCCCATGTATAGTAATCATGTAATCATTTAGTCAATATCCGTGTGTTCAAGCCAGCTCAGTGTTTGTGTCAGCTACATTCAAGATTCATTAATCACGTTATGTCACATCATGCGTATTAAGATACCATGTGAGTTGTGTGTTGGTACTGTAGTTAGCTGGCAGACATTTGAGAAATGTCGTAAGGGTCCGAATTATGAAGGAAGTTCTGCCACAAATTTTGTAGATTCCAAAGTTAGTAGCGATTCTTAACCACTAGTCATAAATCAAGGACAAATGTTTCATGATTCTCATTCATGTAGGTGCTACTCAGTTTCATGTTCCCCATGTACATGTTTCCATGTAATCACATATTCAGTTCTCATGATCCATGACCATGTTCCCACGTAACCATGTCAAGATCTTATGTTTTAGTCATGTTTCTTTCATGTTCCTGTATTCAAGCCATGTCCAACCATATTCTTAGGCATGACCCATCATTCGAGGACGAATGATCCCAAGGGGGAGATATTGTAACACCTCGTGCATTCGGGCTAATATTTGACTCGTAAGACGGGGGTATAATTGTTATATCCCGCAATTTGTACATTCGGATAATTTAAGATGATTGTGGGAGGTTAAGAGCAAGCCCAAATTTTTGATCTTGTTTGGTACATAAGTTGTTCACACAAAATTTTGACGTGGAAATATTAAGAAAGGCTAGGGGAAAAAATGGAAATTCGCAAGACGACTCATGGAAATATGGATGGAAGGCTAAGGGCAAATTCGAAATTTGGAAAAAAAATTATTTTTCATAAATTACAAGACTAGATACAAAAATAAATAAATAGTGGGCTTAATGAATGGCCAAGGTGGCCGGCCATGATACATGGGCCAAGGCCCATATGGGACCAAATAAATAAGTCTAAATATGACTACTTAGTCATAATATTCATCTTCCCTTTAGAAGATTCAAGAAAATTAAAGAAGAGGAAAAATAAAGGGCCTATTCGGCCATAATTGGTGGAGGAAAAATCTTGAGAAAAATTGTTCAAAAATTATTTCCTACTAATTGAAAGGTCCTTAGCAAGGTGAAGTAATTATTGGAGCAAGAAAAATATGCATTCTAGCAAGTTACAAACTCTAGCCAAAGAAGGAAGCTAAGGGAGAAAAGGTAAGAATCAATCCCCTTTTAATATGTTGTAGATGGTTGTGTATGTTGTAGTGTGTAGAAATGAGTGAAATTCATGAAAATATGGATATAGTGTGGTGGCCGTGTATGTATGTGGTGTGTAGGAACAATGGTTCAATTATTTTATTTAGTGTTTTAGTTGTTGTTGTTGTGGATTCTATGTTGATAATGAAAAGTTGATGATTCTAGTCCAAGTTGTAATTATTGGAAAATTGTTTTAGAAGTTAAGGTGAATCGAATATAGTGTTCTTGCACTTATGGAAAATAATGTTGCTAGTGTGTGAATTGTTGGAAAAGTTCATGAAATTGAAGAAAGGAAATGTGTTGTTATTGTCCTTATTCCATTTGGAAGATTTCGGGTGGCATAGCATATGGGTTGGATTATTTGAATATTGTACGGATTGTTTGAAGTATTCTTGAATAATATTTGAATGGCGTCGGATTAGTACTAGAATGTATGAGCAAGTATGAATTGAACGTAAATGGAAAATCGTCAAAGTTTGTAGAAAGAAGTTGTGAAAGTTGGAATGTGCTTTGAATTGATTGTCGATATTGTTGGAATAATTGTTGGCATTGTTGTTGCTAAGTTGGCCGAGTTAAATTCTTGGATTTGTTGTTGTATGTTTGGTCGAGTTGAATTCTCGGGGATGTTGCATTTGCAGGGGAAATGCTGCCGAAATTTCTGTAGAATAGATGTTGGTTTAGAATTGGACTCTAATTGTCTATGGCTAATGTTTGGCACATATGAATATTGTTGTAGATCTTGCGAAGCAAAAGACTTAAGATCGGACTAGCATAGAAAGCGGGCAAGTTATGTAAGGCTTATCTTTCTTTCTTTGGTATGATCCTTATGAAATAAGTATATGACGTATATGTATGACTTCAGAAAAATCCTTATTCTTAGAGCCACTAGGATGGCTAACGTTCTTGGTTTCCCATAAGTTGTTCCGTATGATTTTGATATGTATCCAAGATGTCCGATGATGTGTATCTGTGATGTCTGAAGTTTGGCCAATATGTTTCCGAATAGCATTTGAGAAACTAATGATATGACTATAGTTCTGGCCTTCCAAATGTTAACATATTCGATTGTTCCATCGAGCCTTTGATATGTTTTGATATGTACATAAGATTCCAAAAGTTCTATTTGATTTGATCCATAACGATATCCAAAAGATTTTGACATGATTATGATTTTGATTTTCCCAAAAATGGCTTCTGAAACGCTTATAGAACGTTCTGTACTTCTAAAGCTCGTAACTTTCGTATACTAGTTCCGATTGACCCGAAACTTGTTTCTGAGCCTTCAGATGTCGATAAGTATACTTGTCTAGCGAGTCTTGATTTACGTGCATATGGTTTCGCACTACCCTGTTCGTGCAAGCCTCAGTATAGTCTTCACTGAGCCCGGGCCAGGATATGTTATCGTGCGTATTCCTCTGCATTGTTTACCGAGTCCCTTGTTAATGGGCCGGGTATGGTATATGTATATGATGATATGATTATGGCACCGAGTCCCATGATGGGTCGGGTACGGTATATGTGCACATGATTTCATTTACCGAGTCCCTTAAGGGGCCGGGTACGGTATGACTTCATTTACCGAGCCCCTCACTAGAGGGCCGGGTACGGTATGTATATGTATATGTATATGTACATGCATGCATGATGATATGAAAGCAGTATGACATGATTTCATCGCCGAGTCCCTTAATGGGCCGGGTACGGTATGTATATGATATACGATGTTCGCACGCATGATTTCATTCACCAAGTCCCATAACGGGCCGGGTACGGCATATGTATACATGTTTCCACGATGACATAATGACATGATTTCATTCACCGAGTCCCAGGATGGGCCGGGTACGGTATGTGATATGAGAATGTTTGATCTTGTTACACACTGCACAGGTATAGTGGTTTCTTGATTATGATACTTGACTCCTGGAATCTCTGTTTCAGTTATGATCTTTTCAGTTGTATTTCATGCCTTACATACTCAGTACATATCCCATACTGACCCCCTTTCTTCGGGGGCTGCGTTTCATGCCCGCAGGTACAAACGTTCGTGTGAGTGACCCGACAGCTTAGGCTATCTGTTTTGCTGCCTTGGAGTGCTCCCTTGTTCTGGAGCCCATATTTTGGTACAGACTCTTCCGTTATGTATATGTATGTGTATATTCAGGGGTACGGCGGGGCCCTGTCCCGTCATATGATTCTGTTATGTTTGTTAGAGGCCTGTAGACATATATGTGGGTCGTGGGTCCCTATTGTTCGGTTATGTCTGTGATTTGCGTCTAAGCGGTCCTATTTGCTACGACAGCCTTAACGGCTTGTATGTATATATGCTTATGTATATGCTTCGGATGATATGTTCCACGACAGCCTTAGCGGCTTCTGTATGATATGTATGTATATGCGACCGCCTTAGGTTAATATCTGTATAAAATAATAGATGTTTGATATGAACAAGATACGGACAAGTAGGTGTGCTTAGGTGTCCAGCTCGGGCACCAGTCACGGCCCACGGGGTTGGGTCATGACAATAATGAACCCAATTTGAGTAGTGTATAAATGGTGTTTGAAACCCACTCAAGACATGGGAAGAGTCCTTGAGCAAAGGAAAGTCGAAAGCAACCCTACGGAGCGTGTTTTCAAGTGAGTTTGCACCATATCTCAATTAAAATGAGTATACGGAAAAGTATGTAAGGAATTTGGGAAAGTTTCCTTCTTGAAAGATTTATATCTTTGAAATATATTTCCAAAGGTATATTATGGAGGTCAAATAGACATCTGTACAAAAAGTTATGCCCATTTTACTAAAACAGTATCCTGCCGATTTACTGTGGAATCTACGGGCCGTAAAAATTATACGGGCCGTAGATTTGAGCTGTAAAACTGGTCCAAAAAGCCCAAATCACTGTAATTGATTTACGGTGGGATCTAAGGTCCATAAAACTTTTACAGTCCGTAAAATAGGGCGTAAAACAGGTCCGACAGTAATTTTAAAACTTTGTTTTAAGTTTTTTTCACTTCATTCTTCACACCCCAAGCCCTAGAACGATCTTCTATTCCCTCCCATCATCAAGAACACCAAGGTAAGCCTATTCTAATCATTCCAAGTCAATTCTAATATATATCCTTGTAATCTAAACAAGAAATCATCATTCCTAACCTAGGGTTTTCAAGAAAACTCATCTCAAGGATCAAGAATTCAAGATTTTGGAAATCTTCTTCAAAGTTGAAGTCTTTAATTCAAGTTTTAGAGCATTACCAGGTATGTAGGGTTGCTATATACATGTGGGAACATCATTGTTCTTCCCCACGCCTCTTCTTCCATAAAAGCATGAATCTTTATGAAAACTAGGATTTTTAACCATGTTCATGATTACCCTAGGTCCATGTCCCATGATTATATTATGTATTGAATTATTATTAATTCTTCATTGAGTTCTTGATATTTCAATATGATTATTGAGAATCCGTCTGAAATCCATGAAAACCCATACTTTGCATCCCATGGGTTCCTACATGCAAGTTATGAATCATCATGTTATTTTCAAGAAAACACTCTACATGATTTACACGTTTTCATGCAAGTATATTATGTAACTATATTGTTCAAACCCATGTTTTGCAAGCTATATGATATGAAACCGTATTTATGTTATATCACTTCAGAACATGCTTACAAGTTATTTCATGACACCATGTTACAAGTCATTTCATGAAACCATCTTTACAAGTTATTTCGTGAAATCATGATTACAAGTTATTTCACGAAAATCATGGGCTTCTTAGCCAACTATATCATGTTCATGTTTTTGGGAGTTGAATAGATTACCGAGAAGGTTTCATACCTGAAACTATGTATGCCAACGTAGGAAAAGGATCGCTCCACCCAGTAGGACGATTCCTTCATATTTTCCCCATTGAGGGATTTGGATTCATTCATGTCTTGTACCCTGGCAAGGTACAGGACGGCTTAGCTGGTCGGGCAGAGATCAGACGCCACGTGTCAACGTGGTGGTTACATGTCGGTTATATTAATGCTCTCCTAACTTTTAAAAATATTTGTTATCCATGTTATATATGTATTTATGTCCATGTCAGATACGCATATTCATGACCAGGTTTCAGTTTCAGTTCCAGCTCTCATCATGTTATTTCATGTGCCTTGTTTATTTTATTCAGTGGCCTTACATACCAGCACATTCAATGTGTTGATGTCCCCTTTCTATTGTTCGAGGGCCTGCATTTCACGATGCAGGTACAGATACACAGGACGACATATCTACTTCATAGGACCACCCACGTATCAGCTTTTGGTGAGCCCCATTTTCTTCGGGGTTTAGTCATTATTTACTTTATGTTAGTTATGCATTTAAGGTATGTTGGGGGCCTTATCCCAGCAGTTACATTTAGCAGTTCAGACTTATGTTAGAGGTTTCATAGACTAGACAAGTCAGTTGTCATGTCACACTTTTGGAGTCGTATAGCTATGTTGGCTCATATATGTTATTTCCGCACTCATGTTTAAACAAGTATTGTGATTAAGTATTATGACTTATTTCATTTTATAAAGGCTCATCATGCATTCACGTTATATTCCGCTTATGTTATGCCTCATGATGATTCAGCAATTCATGTGGTTCGCTCGGTTACATGCAGTAAGGCAACGAGTACCGTGTTTCGCCCAGGCCATGGTTTGGGGCGTGACATGTGTCCTTAAACGTATTATTTGTGCCAATAATTTTACAAATGCCATGTTGCTAGACGATAGGAGGCACACATGAGACCATCTTGAAGATGCGTCTAGTAGGACCATAAATATCTTATTGACCCACAAGGTGGATGAATAGGTCCACATATATCCCTATGTATACGTTCTAGAAAGGTAGGGGATTCAATGTCAACTTTCATTGATGATGACTTAGCTATCAATTTACCCCGATAACAAGCGGCACATGACAATTGTCACGACCTATTTTGCCTAAGCCATGCGGGCACTTACCTTCCCACCTCGGTAAGTGAACCCTCAACCCAACAATGAATAAATACATAAAAGAATGAAATTAAGCAATGGAATAGAATAAATACGTAAGTCTCACGATATATATATATATATATATATATATATATATATATATATATATATATATATATATATATATATAAGTAGTAGGATAGTGCGGAATGACAATAACTCCCCAGGGTCCAGTCTGAATATCACAAGAGTATCTAAAAGGGAAATAATACAATATACTAATGCATAAAGTGTCTATGACTCTGAATAGAATATGACATAAAGATAGAAAAGTCTTCAAGGCAACGGACGACCATGCTCACCTTAGAAACTCGAAGAGGAAGCTGAAGCGACTATCAGCCACGTTTCACAGAAGTGGATCCAACCTGATACTCTGCATTCATTAAGAATGCAGCAAGTACATGTTAGTATAAACAACAGTACTAGTAGGCATCATCAGCCGACTAAGCATAGCTAACACAACTCAGATAATAAAGCAGATAAGCAAATAAACCAACAAGTATAAGTCAATGTAATCAAATCCAAGTATCCGTCATTGCCTATGTAAAGCATCTGATCCCAAATGTGCCAAGTCCGAACATATCCAATCCAATCATCGCAATACAACACCAAACATCTCAATCAAGTCATAATGCAATGCAATGCAGTAGTATATGAATGCAAAGAAAATGTGGTCTACACATGTACTCCGGACAGAAATATTGAAGTCTCGGTAGCACAACCCAGCGTGACTCGTGAAATCTAAGTGTCACCCGTCTCGGATCTTTACCCAACAGACAGACGGGACCTTGGATTTTTGCACATGGGGGGTTCTCACCGGCACCACCCTGGGGGACTCGCGGAGTCCATGCACTATTAACGATTTCGGAATTAACATTGGATATCGGCCATGCAATCAACAATTCTGAAATTAATCATCGGACATCGAACTCTCACGTCACTCAAGTAAAAGAGTTTTATCAAGTATCCATTTCACTCAATCAACGATTCCGGGATGAACATCGGACATCGGCCTCTCACGTCACTCAAGTAAAACTGAGCCCAACTCATTAAGTGTTTCATCAATGTCATCAATATCTCAACAATATATCATGAAAACGAGAGTGCGTGCAATGCATATATCAATATTAACAATCATGCTCAATATCACAAGTACCAATGATGGGCACGCCAACGATATATCAGAATCCTAAATACCAAAAGTGGGTATGCCAACAATATATCTGAATCACCAATACCAACAGTGGGTATGCCAATAATATATCTGAATCACAAATACCAACAGCGGGTATGCCAACAATATCGAAATCAAGACGATAAACAGAATCCAATATCTATCAACAATTCACGGCGTCAAGCCAACACAATAAAATAATCACACAACATAACAGGGTGGCTAGTCCCAACACACAACAGGGCCCAACCCAAGACAATATCCAACCCAACTTCATATCTGAAGGTTCACATGCTGTCTCTGACTATATAATCTAAATATTTTCTTCGCTATACGAAGACTCACCAAGGGTAAGCCATAATCTACCTAGATGGACGAATCGCACCACCAACAACTCACTCTTTTGCCTTGCCTTTCTGCTGAACCTCAGAACCAAAGTAGTCTAAGCATAATCAAATTCTAGATTAGAAATCATGAAGAATAATACTAATATTGCTACTATTCATATTAGGTCAATTCTAGCCCTAGAAATTGGGAAAACGGGCCCACAAGGGTAAAATAGGAAATTCGGAAGCAAAATGCCAAATTAAGTACTGGATGATCATAACCCAACCACTAATTGCTGATTTAATTCAAGGATTAGCCTAATTTCTGATTTCAAGCAAAACCCACAAATTAGGTATAAACCCTAACTTTCTGATTTAGAAATTCAACACTAGAAAGGGAAGATATATGATTAACAAGCTTAGATTCCTTAAAATCTGACCTAAACATCATCAATTTATCATTAATAAGCCTAGGGACTATTGACACCCGAGTTTGTCCCTTCTTTATTCCAATTCATTCTTTTTGAGCTTCTAATAATTATTAATAAACTAAATATATTATTTTTCGTCCTTACTTTATTATTAAGAACTATCGCTTTATTAATACCTCGTATATTGCTACTTACTCATTTACGTATTAATAATAAGCTATAATCTAAATAATATTCTTACTTTATTATTATGTAACTTATAATTTTTAAATTACACCTTATTAATGCTAATGGCTAAATTATCTGTCACGCCCCAAAATTCACCCTAGACGTGACTGGCATCCGACGTCATGAACAACATCGGAAGAATCTAAACAATACAATAATAATACTTGAACCCGCCAGGTTCAACATTCGCCTCCAACAGTTTATAAATTAAATGTAACAAATCATGAATACGTGAATTAAATCAGCGGAAGTCTTTAATATCATAAAAGTTAATCAAAACGTGACAAACGCCCAAGAGTTAACAAAACTCAACAACTACCCACAAGAATGTATACTATGGAGCTTCTAGGATAAAGAGGTAATAGTTTGACTCATTGGGACGCATCCCAAAAACTAATAACAAATGAACAAAATAATGGGGTGTCCCACGAATGAACGTGTGGGCTCACCAAATCAGCAGCAGCAACAACAAGTCCTTTCTAAGCGCCTGAAGTATCAAGAACATGCTCTCCTCCGTTACCTAACATACCATAAAAAAACAACAATGGTATGCCTGAGTACTTCGTACTCAGTGAGTGCCTCGGGGACAATAAGTAATATAAAAATAAAATATAATAATACATAAAGAAATCAGTTCTGAAAAGATAGTATAAAAACTGTCATTCCACTTTATGATTCTTAATATCATTTGTTACACAGTTTATAAAGCCATTTCAAAATCCCAGTTTCAATTATGCTTTAAATCGATCTGGCATAAATACCAGTTCCATAATAAAGATGGACATCACAATCGCCCATATAGGCCCAACTCAATATCAACAACACTGCGTAATACACCGGAATACGGGTTCACGGTGGCTAATCTTCCTCCCGAATAGCAAGGCACACTGCGCAATACACCGGAATATGGATTCACGGTGGCTACTCTTCCTCCCGAATAGCAAGGCAATTAATACACCCCAGGTAGCGAACCCGGAAGTGGCCACTCTTCCCCCCGAATGGCAAGGCAATTAATACACTAGGATCCATAGTGGCTACTCTTCCTCCCAAATAGCAAGGCAAAAACAACAACAAAGTCCATGACATAGAAGTCG
Organism: Lycium barbarum; assembly: GCF_019175385.1. NCBI lineage: Eukaryota > Viridiplantae > Streptophyta > Magnoliopsida > Solanales > Solanaceae > Lycium > Lycium barbarum. The sequence goes on from NC_083347.1 coordinate 27,272,299, forward strand.
ATTCACAATTTGTCTCAAAGTAGTTACACCATCAATAACATTAAAGTTCATTATGCTATATCGAAAGAATAAGTCATTCCAATCAAAGTCTTGAAAACGTATACCTTCTTTACAAAATATTTCCATGTGCCAATTCATCAATGAGATTGTCATCACCGACTCTTAACCAACATTATTAAGCATCTCTCATAGAGGAAAATATTCATAATATCTTATACATATATAGGGTTTGTTACAATCTAGGGTTAATGTGGGTTTGTCCCCTCACACACATTAACCACCATTTAGACATTAATTAGAGTTCAAGAAACATAAAAAGATTGCTTTTCCTTTCATTCATTAAAGGATCTTGAATAAAATTTATACTTCCAGCAATAGTTTCACAAAGTGATTTTCATTCAAAATAAGTTTCTAAAAGAGAGATATACAAATCATCCTTATAGCCAAAATATGATTTTTAAAAGAGACATACATAAAAAATAAGGTTTTTAAAAGGGAGACATACCTTAGTGTGTTAAACAAAGTTTAACAATTCACTTTCCTAGTAAAGAACACCCAAAGCCTAGCTTGAATCACTTTAGGAAGAATTATGTTGCAAACCCTAAGTTTTAGTCACAAAAATCATGTTAAGAATCATGGGTTTATTGTTAGGATTGATAATCAATGATTAAGAAGTTCTTACCTTAGTGTTGGAGCCCTAGAGAGATATTTTCATCCTTAGGGTTTTTAAGAGTGAAAAGAATAGAAGAAAAACTAAAATTTTTCAACTTATATAATTTCAGCCCGGCAGGCACAAAGGACGGTTCAAAGGACAGAGCGTCGATCAGAACGACGGAGCGTCGATCTGCTCCGTCGAATGGTCTTTGTGCTTGGTCAATTCAACGGTACAAATGACGGAGCGTCGAAAAGATCGATGGGGCGTCGATCTGCTCCGTCAAAATCATGAAATTTCCAGTGAGCAACTTTCTCTTCCTCACAATCGACGGTGCAAAAGACGGAGCGTCGAACATAACGACGGTACAAAGGACGACCGTCAAACCTCCTTTTCGTGAAACTGTAAAGAATTTTTATTTTGACCCTCTCCTCTTGGGTCTTTAGCCTAAAGCCATGTACGTAACCCAACATATAAGACTCCAAAGGACTCATACAATGCTTTCACCTCTATATGGATTTACGGGATGTTACATTATCCCCCTCCCCCCCTCCCCTTAAGATTCATTCGTCCTCGAATGAGAATAATAGTCTAGAGAAGAATTCACTAAACCACAAGTTGCTTCTAACAAACACCACGATTTATCCATAAGTAATTTAAAATGCTAGCTCATACCTGCCAGTGGGAACAAGTGGGGATATATCTTCTTCATGTCTTCCTCCGCTTCCCAAGTAGATTCCTCGGTATTATGGTTTCGCCACAACACTTTAACCGATGCCACATCTTTCGTTCTCAACCTTCTAACTTGGCGATCTAGAATCTGAACTGGTTCTTCTTCATAAGACAAGGATTCGTGAATCTCAACCTCTTCGTAGTTCAACACATGAGAGGGGTCAGGTTTATACAACCTCAACATCGAAATGTGAAACACCGGATTAACCATGGACATCTCAGCCGGTAATCTCAACTCATAAGCTACCTTCCTAACTCTTCTAGTAATCTCATAAGGACCAATGTAGCGAGGACTAAGCTTGCCCTTTCTGCCAAAACGCATTACCCCCTTCATAGGTGACACTTTTAAGAAAACCTTGTCACCAACAGCAAATTCCAATTCCCTACGCCTTATGTCCGTATAAGACTATTGTCTACTCTGAGCAGTCTTTAGTCGTTGCACAATAAGATTTACCTTTTCGATCGCCTCATGAATTGAATCAGGACCCAACAACTCTACTTCCGTTGGTTCAAACCAACCAATTGGAGACCGACAACGCCTCCCATAAAGAGCCTCATAAGGAGCCATTTGAATACTAGCTTGATAGCTATTATTGTAAGTGAATTCCACCAAAGGTAGGTGTTCATCCCAACTTCCTCCAAAATCAATTGCACAAGCACGCAACATATCCTCCAAACTTTGAATAGTTCTCTCTGCTTGCCCGTCAGTTTGGGGATGAAAGGCAGTGCTCAGTTTCATTCTAGTCCCCAAACCTTCTTGAAACGTCTGCCAGAAATGAGCAGTAAATTGCGTACCTCTGTCAGATATGATAGATGTCAAAACACCATGCAACCTAACAATCTCCTTCAAATATAACTTGGCGTACTCTGCCGCGGCATATGACGTCTTTACAGGAAGAAAATGGGCAGACTTTGCAATTCTATCCACGATAACTCAAATCAAGTCAAACTTGGCCTTTGTGAGGGGTAACCCCACAATGAAATCCATATTGATCTCCTCCCACTTCCACTGCGGAATCTCGATATTTTGAGCCAGGCCTCCAGGCCTTTGATGTTCAGCCTTCACCTGTTGACAGTTTAAACACTTAGCCACAAAGTTAGAAATATCAACTTTCATGTTCTTCCACCAATAGTGTTGTTTCAAATCCTTATACATTTTGGTAGATCCCGGATGAACCGAATACTTGGAACTATGAGCATCCATCATTAATTCTTGTCGAAGACCATCAACATCAGGAACACACAATCGCCCTTGCAACCGCATAACACTATCACCAGTACTAACAGTAAATGAAGTGTACTCACCCCTTTCCACTCCATCTCTCAGCTTTGCCAAAAGTTCATCATCATATTGCTTGGATTTTATCCTTTCCACTATGTCAGGCTGTGATGGTGTGATTCCTACTAACTCTCCATCTTTATTTTCATCAAGTCTGACCCCAAGACTAGCAAGTCTTCGAATTTCCTTCCCCATGGGCATGTCATGTGCACGCAAATAAGCCAACGTGCCCATAGATTTTCTACTTAAGGCATCTGCAACCACATTAGCCTTACTAGGATGATAGAAGATATTCAAAATCAGTCGCACTAGTGGGTCTAGGCCTATCCTTCACCACTGCAATTTTTTGAGGGTCTACTTTAATGCCGTCACTAGTCACCACATGGCCCAAGAAAGCCATAGAATCAAGCCAGAATTCACACTTAGAGAATTTTGCATACAGCTCGTTCTCCTCAAATATTGTCAAAGTTATCCTCAAATGATTAGCATGATCCTCATGAGTCTTAGAGTACACCAAAATGTCATCAATAAACACAATAATGAAGCGGTCTAGATACGGCTTAAACACACGGTTCATTAAATCCATGAATGCAGCAGGCGCATTAGTCAACCCAAAGGACATGACTAGAAACTCAAAGTGTCAACAACGCGTACGGAAAGCAGTTTTCGGAATATCCTCCTCCTTTATCTTCAACTGATGATACCCAGACCTCAGGTCAATCTTTGAAAAGAACTTAACACCCTGAAGTTGGTCAAACAAATCATCTATCCTAGGCAAATGATACTTATTCTTAATGGTCACTTTATTAAGCTGACGGTAGTCAACACACATTCTCAAGGAACCATCCTTCTTCCTAACAAACAAGACTGGAGCACCCCAAGATGAGGAACTTGGTCAGATAAAACCCTTATCCAACAAATCCTTCAATTGATCCTTTAATTCCTTTAGCTCCGCTGGAGCCATACGATAAGGTGGAATAGAAATAGGTTGGGTGTCGGGGATAACATCAATCCCAAAATCAATAACTCTATCAGGAGGAATACCAGGAAGATCTTCAGGAAATACTTTGGGATAATCACTGACTATGGGAACAGATGCGAATTCGGGTACTACGGCTTTTGTATCATTAACAGCAACCAAATGGTAAATACACCCCTTAGTAATCATCTTATGAGCCTTAAAATAGGAAATAAATCTACCCTTTGACTTGGCAATTTCACCCTCCCACACAATAACAGGCTCATCGGGAAAGGCGAAATGAATTAACTTATGGCGACAATCCACATTAGCATAACACGCAGACAACCAGTCCATCCCCATAATTACATCAAAATCCACCATCTCAAGTTCATACAAATCAGCCACGGTCTCACGGCCTTTAATAGCAACAACACAATTTCTATACACTCTAGAAGCAATAACAGGAACACCCGAAGGCGTATCAACAGTAAAGGGTTCTAATAAAGGTTCGGGTTTCATACCCATATCAAGAGCAAAATAAGGAGTCACATAGGATAAATTTGAACCCGGATCAATCAATGAGTAAGCATCATGAGAACAGATGGTAAGGATACCTGTAATCACAGTGTCAGAAGACTCAGCTGTCTCCCTACGAGTCAGCCCATAAAGTCGAGTTGTCCCTCAACCAGAAGTATGAGGAAATTCCTTTCCTTTGCCATTATTACGAGCATTCTGATAATTATTGATAGCATTACGAGCAGGCGGATTTTTAGCAGATGCAGAAGGAAACAAATCATTCTTCTGGTTATTCATAGCAGCCATCTCACGTAGCCACTTTCTGCGGTCCCTCTTAAGATGCCCCCTAATTCCACAGTGATGACAGATACGATCCTCCCACACTGGCGGACGATTACTTCCCTGCAAAAACTTACCATTATTATTATTATTATTATTATTATTATTATTATTATTATTATTATTATTATTATTATTATTTTGGCCTTGCCTACCAGAAGACACATTAGCATGGGAATAAGCGCCAGAATGAACAGGTGCAGAATACCCTTTACTCTGCCCTCCCCTATAATTATTACCATTGAAACCACCCGCTGATCGGGCCTTCTTGTGCTGATCTCGATCCACCCTCTCTTCATTTTTTCAACATTCTTGTTGTTCAGCAAACCCAACCAGAGATGAGAAAGTGCAAGTAGGAGACATAGCAACAGCAGCACATGCAGACTTGATACGTGGTACCAAGCCTTTCACAAAATGAGTCAACTTATGCTTTTCAGTCGGAATCATGTATAAAGCATAATTTGACAGACGAGTGAACTCCAAACTATACTCACGAACCGACTTGTTACCCTGCTCTAGCTTTTCAAACTTCATAGCCATAGCAATTCTTTCCTCATCAGACAAGAACCTTTCCATAAACGCCTCTTCAAATTCAGCCCACGTCGGAGCTAAAGCAGCGTCACCACTCTCAGATTCCCACATCTCAAACCATACGTGAGAAATATCCTTCAACTGATACGAAGCAAGCGTCACAGCTTCTGAATCCTGGGCATCCATTGCCCTTAATGCCTTAAAGGTCTCATCTAAAAAATGTTGGGGGTCATCCACCTCTCGTGACCCAAAGAACTCTGGTGACTTTAAGTCTAGGAATTGCTTAAGTCTGCCTCCACCATGAGATCCCACACCTCCACGCTGCTGCTGAGCCGCAACCAAGGGAGTCAACATTTGAATAGTCGTTTGCATAGTACCAATCTCAGGCACACCCGCAACAGGAACAGCAGGAGCAGGCGGTGCTGGGGGTGGTGCTTGATTTCCAGCTTCATTTCCATTACTAGCATTCACACCCCCAAGATTTCGGTTAACTTTCGCGGGACGTCCTCGTTTACCATTTTTGGATCGCGTCAGAGTCATTTCTGCAAGGTACGAATTAACAAGCGAATTAGAACGATCCTAAAAAGGACTTTAAGCTTTACAGCACAATCTAGAATCAAGAAGAATAGGAAACACCTATAAATGTCCTGGGAGTTTCTCGATCATGCAGGTGATCAGGCTGCATAAGGAAAACTCCACTAGACACAGCTCCACAGACACCGACAACAATCCTAAGAGGTATTTAAACCTAGGCTCTGATACCAAGCTTGTCACGCCCCAAAACTCACCCTAGACGTGACTGGCATCCGACGTCATGAACAACATCGGAAGAACCTAAACAACACAATAATAATACTTGAACCTGCCAGGTTCAACATTCGCCTCCAACAGTTTATAAATTAAATGTAACAAATCATGAATACGTGAATTAAATCAGCGGAAGTCTTTAATATCATAAAAGTTAATCAAAACGTGACAAACGCCCAAGAGTTAACAAAACTCAACAACTACCCACAAGAATGTATACTATGGAGCTTCTAGGATAAAGAGGTAATAGTTTGACTCATTGGGACGCAGCCCAAAAACTAATAACAAATGAACAAAATAATGGGGTGTCCCACGAATGAACGTGTGGGCTCACCAAATCAGCAACAACAACAAGAAGTCCTTTCTAAGCGCTTGAAGTATCAAGAACCTGCTCTCCTCCGTTACCTAACATACCATAAAAAACAACAATGGTATGCCTGAGTACTTCGTACTCAGTGAGTGCCTCGGGGACAATAATTAATATAAAAATAAAATATAATAATACATAAATAAATCAGTTCTGAAAAGATAGTATAAAAACTGTCATTCCACTTTATGATTCTTAATATCATTTGTTACACAGTTTATAAAGCCATTTCAAAATCCCAGTTTCAATTATGCTTTAAATCGATCAGGCATAAATACCAGTTCCATAATAAAGATGGACATCACAATCGCCCATATAGGCCTAACTCAATATCAACAACACTGCGTAATACACTGGAATACGGGTTCACGGTGGCTACTCTTCCTCCCGAATAGCAAGGCACACTACGCAATACACCGAAATATGGATTCACGGTGGCTACTCTTCCTCCCGAATAGCAAGGCAATTAATACACCCCAGGTAGCGAACCCGGAAGTGGTCACTCTTCCCCCCGAATGGCAAGGCAATTAATACACTAGGATCCATAGTGGCTACTCTTCCTCCCGAAGAGCAAGGCAAACACAACAACAAAGTCCATGGCATAGAAGTCGATTCACAATTTGACTCAAAGTAGTCACACCATCAATAACATTAAAGTTCATTATGCTATATCGAAAAACGTATAACTTCTTTACAAAAGATTTCCATGTCCCAATTCATCAATGAGATTGTCATCACCGACTCTTAACCAACATTATTAAGCATCTCTCATAGAGGAAAATATTCATAATATCTTATACATATATAGGGTCTGTTACAATCTAGGGTTAATGTGGGTTTGTCCCCCACACACATTAACCACCATTTAGACATGAATTAGAGTTCAAGAAACATAAAAAGATTGCTTTTCCTTTCATTCATTAAAGGATCTTGAATAAAATTTATACTTCCAGCAATAGTTTCACAAAGTGATTTTCATTCAAAATAAGTTTCTAAAAGAGAGATATACAAATCATCCCTATAGCCAAAATATGATTTTTAAAAGAGACATACATCCAAAATAAGGTTTTTAAAAGGAAGACATACCTTAGTGTGTTAAACAAAGTTTAACAATTCACTTTCCTAGTAAAGAACACCCAAACCCTAGCTTGAATCACTTTAGGAAGAATAATGTTGCAAACCCTAAGTTTTAGTCACAAGAATCATGTTAAGAATCATGGGTTTATTGTTAGGATTGATAATCAATGATTAAGATGTTCTTACCTTAGTGTTGGAGCCCTAGAGAGATATTTTCATCCTTAGGGTTTTTAAGAGTGAAAAGAATAGGAGAAAAACTAAAATTTTGCAACTTATATAATTTCAGCCCAGCAGGCACAAAGGACGGTTCAAAGGACAGAGCGTCGATCTGCTCCGTCGAATGGTCTTTGTGCTTGGTCAGTTCGACGGAGCATCGAAAAGATCGATGGGGCGTCGATCTGCTCCGTCAAAATCATGAAATTTTTAGTGAGCAACTTTCTCTTCCTCACAATCGACGGTGGAAAAGACGGAGCGTCGAACAGAACGACGGTGCAAAGGATGACCGTCAAACCTTCTTTTCGTGAAACTGTAAAGAATTTTCATTTTGGCCCTCTCCTCTTGGGTCTTTAGTCTAAAGCCATGCACGTAACCCAACATATAAGATTCCAAAGGACTCATACAATGCTTTCACCTCTATATGGATTTACGGGATGTTACATTATCATATCACATTCCCTACATGATTATGTTAATTCAGCCCATAATTAGTCCTAAAACTACTTGGGCTAAGGCCCAAATCGTGTAAGACCAGCCCAACAGAACAACAATTCCTAAAAACCTAATTCCTAATTCTACTAGCAGCCTCCCCACCTTCTCTCTCTTCCCTTTCCATTC